>NW_028319502.1:7500-186763 GCF_062004578.1 Staurois parvus | reverse complement strand
TGCTAAAAACACAGCTCAACTGTGAACATTTAACAGCCCCCAATCGCAAGTCAAAGCAAGCCCGTTGGTTAATTATCGCTGTAGGTGGGAAGCAAAGCATTGTGACTGAGGCATGTGGACATCCCCATCCGCTGCCATTTTAGCTTAAGGGGGGCAGTTGGGGAGGGGGGCGCTAAAAACACAGCTAAACCACACATTTTTAATGCCCCCTCTCAACTGCAAGTCTAAATGAGCCCATTGGATAATTATTGCTTAGGGCACAAAGCGAGGCATTATGAACGCGCCATGTGAATACTCCTGTCTGCTGCCATTGCAGCTTAAAGGGGGAGGGTGGTTGGGCGGGGGGGCTACTAAAAAACACAGCTCAACTGCGTGTTTTAAATCCCCCCTCAAGCACAAGTCTAAATGATCCATAACTGATAATGCAGAATGTGAAAAGCCAACTGGAGCAACAGACCGAACGCTTTAACATCAAACAGCCAACACACTCCCCCTTCATCAGGGCTACAAAATCAATATAACAATTAAAAAACGAGAATATAAATCAATACACACAAATAGGGTTATTTACTAAAACTGGAAAGCTGTTGCAGCTGTGCGTGGTAGCCAATCAGCTTCCAGTATATCCGCTCTCCCCGGACCCTGCATTCACTATATCCGCTCTCCCCGGACCCTGCATTCACTATATCCGCTCTCCCCGGACCCTGCATTCACTATATCCGCTCTCCCCGGACCCCGCATTCACTATATCCGCTCTCCCCGGACCCTGCATTCATTATATCCGCTCTCCCCGGACCCCGCATTCATTATATCCGCTCTCCCCGGACCCCGCATTCACTATATCCACTCTCCCAGACCCTGCATTCACTATATCCGCTCTCCCCGGACCCGCATTCACTATATCCGCTCTCCCCGGACCCTGCATTCACTATATCCGCTCTCCCCGGACCCCGCATTCACTATATCCGCTCTCCCCGGACCCTGCATTCACTATATCTGGTCTCCCCGGACCCTGCATTCACTATATCTGGTCTCCCCGGACCCTGCATTCACTATATCTGGTCTCCCCGGACCCTGCATTCACTATATCTTCTCTCCCCGGACCCTGCATTCACTATATCCGCTCTCCCCGGACCCTGCATTCACTATATCTGGTCTCCCCGGACCCCGCATTCACTATATCTGCTCTCCCCGGACCCCGCATTCACTATATCTGGTCTCCCTGGACCCCGCATTCACTATATCTGGTCTCCCTGGACCCTGCATTCACTATATCTGGTCTCCCCGGACCCCGCATTCACTATATCCGCTCTCCCCGGACCCCGCATTCACTATATCCGCTCTCCCCGGACCCCGCATTCACTATATCCGCTCTCCCCGGACCCCGCATTCACTATATCCGCTCTCTCCGGACCCTGCATTCACTATATCCGCTCTCCTCAGACCCTGCATTCACTATATCCACTCTTCCCAGACCCGGCATTCACTATACAGTTGCAAAAAAAAGTATGTGAACCCCTTGGGATTACGTGGAGTTTTGCATGAAATGGGCATAAAATGTGCTCTGAACGTCATCTAAGTCACAACAATAGAAGAACACAGTCTGCTGAACATAATACTACACAAACATTAGATGTTGCCATGGTTTAATTGCACATAACATGTAAACATTCACAGTGCAGGGAGGAAAAAGTATGTGAACTTTTGGACTTAATAACTGGTTGACCCTCCTTTGGCAGCAATAACCTCAACCAAACGTTTCCTGTAGTTGCAGATCAGACCTGCACAACGATCTGGAGTCATTTTGGACCACTCCTCTTCACAAAACTGTTTCAGTGTAGCAATATTCTTGGGATGTCTGGTGTCAGGACAGTACAGATATCCCCCCAAATGTCAGGACAGTACAGATATCCCCCAAATGTCAGAACAGTACAGATATCCCCCAAATGTCAGGACAGTACAGATATCCCCCAAATGTCAGACAAGGACAGATATCCCCCAAATGTCAGACAAGGACAGATATCCCCCAAATGTCAGGACAGTACAGATATCCCCCCAAATGTCAGGACAGTACAGATATCCCCCAAATGTCAGGACGGTACAGATATCCCCCAAATGTCAGGACGGTACAGATATGCCCCAAATGTCAGGACGGTACAGATATCCCCCAAATGTCAGGACGGTACAGATATCCCCCAAATGTCAGGACGGTACAGATATCCCCCAAATGTCAGGACGGTACAGATATCCCCCAAATGTCAGGACGGTACAGATATCCCCCAAATGTCAGGACAGTACAGATATCCCCCAAATGTCAGGACAGTACAGATATCCCCCAAATGTCAGAACAGTACAGATATCCCCCAAATGTCAGGACGGTACAGATATCCCCCAAATGTCAGAACAGTACAGATATCCCCCAAATGTCAGAACAGGACAGATATCCCCCAAATGTCAGAACAGGACAGATATCCCCCAAATGTCAGAACAGTACAGATATCCCCAAAATGACCCCTCTTTGCAGAGTAGACAGTCCGACATATTTCATAAAAGGCATGGCAAATTTTTTGAAGTTGTAATTTTTTTGTCATAATTGTTCGGAAATGAAGAAATTTAAAAAATGATTTTCACTATTTTTTTTTTACATACTGTCACCAGTGCAGTACAGCGTCATCATATAACTGGCATGGCGGTGATCAGGGACACTGATAGTAAGAAGAAAAAAAAGATAATTTAAAAAAAGAAAATTACATTTTTGTATTATTTTTTATTAAAATGTTTTCTTTTTTTAAGATTTTTTTTCATATTTCACTATGACCAAAGTAGTACAATGTTACCATAGTAACATTGTACTACTTTGGGGAAGTGATCAGTATTTTTTTTTTTTTTTTACACCATTTGCTGTAAATTTAATATAAGAATTACTTTTCTATAAGCAAGCATTTACCTGAATGACATCGATTCATCCAGGGTTTTTTTCTGTGCTTAGCTGTGATTTGGCCACAGCTAATCACATGACACAGCTGCTGTGATTGGCCCAGCTTGTGCATGTGATCGTTGGGACCATTCACAGCTAGACACACTAGTATACAATGGATGGCATGAAAGGAAGCCATCCATTGTATACAACTGTCATGTGACCTGCTGTGATTGGTCACAGCAGGTCACATGGTACTGGCAATGGGGCCGGTATGCAGATCTGTCATCGGCCATGTCTGAGGTATATTGCTGGTGACAGATCGCGCCGCTGCATGGCCCTGCGGACATGTGCAATACGCATGCCTGAAAGGACGCCATATGGCGTCCACCCGGAGGGACGAGTTGTTCGCCCGGCCACCATCTGGCTATAGGCCGGGTGGCAACTGGTTAAATAAAAAAAAAAAAAGTACCACATGAAAGATATAAAGATTATAAAAAAATAAATATAAAAGAAAACCTTCTGAACTACAAAAAAAAAATAATAATAATAATCCGGAGAAATAGAAATAATTGGCATCAGGCCAATACAACATATTCATACAAAATCGAAGAGTTAAAAGAGCCGCTGAGCCTAAACGATGCAGCCGATCCGCGATAATTGTCAGAAACTTCCCGAGTCGGATACATTTGTATCAATTATTGTAAAAGGTAAGAAAGCCTTCGTTGTGTCATTACGAGGGAAATAACAGAACCCCCGACAATCGCATACTGAACGACGAGCGATAATGAGCAGAAGATCAGTCCAGGTCACTCCATGATAGAGCAGGATACAACAAGGGCACCTCAGGACCGGCGGTGATACATATCGCCCGCTGTAAAGTGATCTGTGGTGAATCGCTTTTCAGAAGGTGGTATTAGCAGGTATTTAGAAGCAGGGCCATTTTAATAGCATCATGGGCCCCTGGGCAAAGTAATGCACTGGGGACCCTTCCAAGGAGATGGAGACCTGCAGTGTGCCTAGTGCGACGTGGAAAAACGTGGGTGTGGCTAAATATCGGGCTTGGCTGTTCAGTCTGAATGGAAACAACAGATAAACATAACCAGGGAATTATCCCAAATGTAATCCCCCCCCCCCTCGTACACACTGCCCCGCCTTCTCTGCACACTGCCCCCCTGTATATACTGCCCCCCATATACACTGCCCCCCTGTATATACTGCCCCCCTGTGTACACTGACCCACCTTCTCTGCACACTGCCCCCCTGTATACACTGCCCCCTGTATATACTGCCCCCCTGTACACACTGCCCCCCTGTATACACTGCCCCCTGTATATACTGCCCCCCTGTACACACTGCCCCCCTGTATACACTGCCCCCCTGTATACACTGCCCCCTGTATAGACTGCCCCCCTGTGTACACTGCCCCCTTCTATACTGCCCCCCTGTATACACTGCCCCCTGTATATACTGCCCCCCTGTGTACACTGCCCCCCTGTATATACTGCCCCCCGTGTACACTGCCCCCTTCTATACACTGCCCCCCTGTATATACTGCCCCCTGTGTACACTGCCCCCTTCTATACACTGCCCCCCTGTATACACTGCCCCCTGTATATACTGCCCCCCTGTGTACACTGCCCCCTTCTATACTGCCCCCCTGTATACACTGCCCCCTGTATATACTGCCCCCCTGTGTACACTGCCCCCCTGTATATACTGCCCCCCTGTGTACACTGCCCCCCTGTGTACACTGACCCACCTTCTCTGCACACTGCCCCCCTGTATACACTGCCCTCCGCTATACATTGCCCCCTGCATACACTATCCCCCTGTATACACTGCCCCCCTGTGTACACTGCCCCTGTATACACTGCCCCTGTATACACTGCCCCCCCTGTATACTCTGCCTCCCGTGCACACTGCCCCCCTGTATACACTGCCCCCCTGTATACTCTGCCTCCCGTGCAACTGCCCCCCTGTATACACTGCCCCTGTATACACTGCCCCTGTATACACTGCCCCCCACATACACTGTCCCCCCTGTATACACTGCCCCATGCATACACTGCCCCCCCCATCCTCAGTCCCCCAATTACTGTCCTCAGTCCCCCCCATTAATGTCCCTAGCCCCTTATTAATGTCCTCAGGTCCCCCATTACTGTCTTCAATCCCCCCATTACTATCCTTAGCCTCCCCATTAATATCCTTGGTGATCCCATTACTGTCCCCAGCCCCCTCATTGCTGTCCTCGGTCCCCCCCACTTCTGTCCTCAGATCCCCATTATTGTCCTCAGTCCCCCCAATTACTGTCTTTGGGCCCCCATTACTGTCTTCAGTCCCCAACTACTGTCCTCAGGCCCCCATTACGGCCCTCAGCCCCCCATTACTGTCCTCAGCCCCCTCATTACTGTTTTCAGTCCCCTAACTACTATCCTCAACCCCCCAATTACAGTCCTTAGTCCCCCTCATTAATGTCCTCAGTCCCCCCATTATTGTCCCTAGTCCCCAATTAATGTCCTCAGTCCCCCATTACTGTTCTCATTCCCCTCCATTAATGTGCTCAGCGACCCCCTTTACTGTCCCCAGACCTCCCCCCATTACTGTGCTCAGCGACCCCCTTTACTGTCCCCAGACCTCCCCCCATTACTGTCCTCAGTGACCCCCCTACTGTCCTCAGTGACCCCCCTACTGTCCTCTGTGACCCCCAATTACTGTCCTTAGGCTCCCTTTAATGTCCTCAGCTCCCACCCCCCCTCCTGTCTTACCTTACACAGTGTGGAGGGCTGGAGATACAGGACAGAGGGCGGGAGCTGCAAGCTGGTGATTGGTTGCTAGGACCACCTTGCATCCTAACAACCAATCAGCTGCTGTTAACTCGGGCAGCCCAGCCCTCTATTCAGAGCTGTCCTGGCTCCCGCAGATGGCTCACAAATGGTGGGACTAGTGTCACCCCTCTGCCGGGTGTCATGTGCGTGCAGTCGGCACCTCCCGCACCCCCATAGTGACACCACTGGCTGTCACAGTATATATTTGCGTCCGGTCTGTGTCAAGGCCCGGCCACCGAGAGGTCACATATTTGCATATGGTTGGCATCAATGCCCAGCCAATGAGAGGCCGCATATTTGCGTCCGGTCGGCATCAATGCCCAGCCACCGAGAGGCCGCATATTTGTGTCCGGTCAGCGTCAATGCCCAGCCAAGAGGCCGCATATCTGCGTTCGGTTGGCGTCAAGCCCCGGCCACCGAGAGGCCACATATTTGCGTTCAGTCGGCGTCAAGGCCAGGCCTCCGAGAGGCCGCATATTTGCGTTCAGTCGTCGTCAATGCCCAGCTAATGAGAGTCCGCATATTTGCGTCCAGTCGTCGTCAATGCCCAGCTAACGAGAGGCCGCATATTTGCGTCCATTCGGCGTCAATGCCCAGCTAACGAGAGTCCGCATATTTGCGTCCATTCGGCGTCAATGCCCAGCTAACGAGAGGCCGCATATTTGCGTCCATTCGGCGTCAATGCCCAGCTAACGAGAGTCCGCATATTTGCGTCCAGTCGTCGTCAATGCCCAGCTAACGAGAGTCCGCATATTTGCGTCCATTCGGCGTCAATGCCCAGCTAACGAGAGTCCGCATATTTGCGTCCAGTCGTCGTCAATGCCCAGCTAATGAGAGTCCGCATATTTGCGTCCAGTCGTCGTCAATGCCCAGCTAACGAGAGGCCGCATATTTGCGTCCATTCGGCGTCAATGCCCAGCTAACGAGAGGCCGCATATTTGCGTCCAGTCGTCGTCAATGCCCAGCTAATGAGAGGCCGCATATTTGCGTCCATTCGGCGTCAAGGCCCGGCCACCAAGAGGCCGCATATTTGCGTTCAGTCGGCATGAAGGGGTTAATTTAATTCCTCCGCTGTGCGAAATGCTATAGCGTTCAGCGCTAGGTATCTATTTCCTTTGGTCCTCAGCGATCTTCGGAGTACAGTGTTCTGCGCACCTCGCACCCTCCCCTCCCTCATTGGATCGCTATCATTTCAGTTTAAAATGTAACAATGTTTCGGAAAAATGTATCTTTTTTTAGCAGACATGTTGTCGGGGGACTCGCTGTCTACATTCGATGTGATCGATTCCCTTCTACAGCCCGGCGTATGATTAGATGTGAAACGCCACGTTATGAAACCAAGGCCATAAAGAGCGCGGTATTCAAGCGTCTGATCTTCTGCGATTTGCCTACAAAGAGGCCTGCGCTCCTCTAGGACATCAGCGTATCGATTGCACATTGGAAGGCAGAGCCTGCGCCAGGAAGGTATCCTATGGCGGCTCCGTGCAGCCCCGAGCGAGCGCACTTTACGATGGATATCTCCATACATTGTCCCCGGGGACGGCTAATCAGTGAGTTCTCCACTGAAAGAATTTCAGGGAACAGAAGTATTTGAGAGCAGACTTTACCTTTAGCTGCAGAGCGTGTAATTGCAGCATTTGTGAAAACAAAACCTGTGCAATTACCGACATGGAACCGCGGAGATAACCGTGCTGAGAACACTCGCAACTCTCTTTATGTGGAATGAGAAAAACCTTCCAGACTGGTTATTATAAGTATTATCAAAACGAGAAAGAGAGAGGGATGGATAGATGGGGAGAGAGAGAGGGATGGATGGATAGAGAGAGGGATGGATAGATGGGGAGAGAGAGAGGGATGGATGGATAGAGAGAGGGGTGGATAGATGGGGAGAGAGAGAAGGATGGATGGATAGAGAGAGAGAGGGATGGATAGATGGGGAGAGAGAGAGGGATGGATGGATAGAGAGAGAGAGGGATGGATAGATGGGGGGAGAGAGAGGGATGGATGGATAGAGAGAGAGAGGGATGGATAGATGGAGAGAGAGAGAGAGAGGGATGGATGGATAGAGAGAGAGAGAGGGATGGATAGATGGGGAGAGAGAGAGGGATGGATAGATAGAGAGAGAGAGAGAGGGATGGATAGATGGGGAGAGAGAGGGGGATGGATGGATAGAGAGAGAGGAATGGATAGAGAGAGAGAGAGAGAGAGAGAGGGGGGGGGTGGATAGATGGGGAGAGAGAGGGATGGGTGGATAGAGTGAGAGAGAGAGAGAGGGGGGGGGGGGGAGAGAGAGAGAGATGGATAGATGAGGAGAGAGGGGGTGGACGGATAGTGAGAGAGGGGGTGGATGGATAGAGCGAGAGGGATGGATGGATAGATAGAGGTGGGGATGGATGGAGAGAGAGGGGGAGGGGGGGGGGGGAGAGAGAGAGAGGGGGGGAGGGAGGGAGAGGGAGAGAGAGAGGGGTGGATGGATGGATAGAGAAAGAGGGGGTTGGATGGGTGGATGGATAGAGAGAGGAGAGGGGGTGGATGGATGGATAGAGAGAGAGGGATGGGTGGATAGGTAGATGGGGAGAGAGAGAGGGATGGATAGAGAGAGAGGGGGGGATGGGTGGATAGATAGATAGATGGGGAGAGAGAGGGATGGGTGGATGGGTGGATAGAGCGAGAGAGAGAGAGAGGGGGGGGGAGAGGGAGAGAGAGGGAGATGGATAGATGGGGAGAGAGGGGGTGGACGGATAGAGAGAGAGGGGGTGGATGGATAGAGCGAGAGGGATGGATGGATAGATAGAGATGGGGATGGATGGAGAGAGAGGGGGAGGGAGAGAGAGAGAGAGAGAGAGAGAGAGAGAGAGAGGGGGGAGAGGGGTGGATGGATGGATAGAGAAAGAGGGGGTTGGATGGGTGGATGGATAGAGAGAGGAGAGGGGGTGGATGGATGGATAGAGAGAGAGGGATGGGTGGATAGGTAGATGGGGGGAGAGAGAGAGGGATGGATAGATAGAGAGAGGGGGATGGGTGGATAGATAGATAGATAGATAGATAGATAGATAGATAGATAGATAGATAGATAGATAGATAGATAGATAGATAGATAGAGATGGATAGATAGAGAGAGGGGGATGGGTGGATAGAGAGAGAGGGAGGGATGGAGAGAGAGAGAGAGAGAGGGGGGGAGAGAGAGAGATTGGTAGATATATGGTGAGGGAGGGAGAAAGAGAGGGATAGATGGGGGGAGAGAGAGAGAAGAATGGATGGATGGAGAGAGAGAAGAATGGATGGATAGAGAGAGATGGATGGATGGATAGATAGATAGATAGATAGAGAGGGAGAGAGAGAGGGGGGAGAGAAGGGGAGAGAGAGAGAGAGAGAGATGGATGGATGGATGTAGAGAGAGAGATGGATGGATGGATAGAGAGAGATGGATGGATGGACGGATGGATAGAGAGAGAGATGGATGGATAGAGAGAGATGGATGGATGGATGGATGGATGGAGAGAGATGGATGGATGGATAGAGAGAGAGATGGATGGATGGATAGAGAGAGAGGGAGAGGGAGAGGGAGAGGGAGAGAGAGAGAGAGAGGGAGAGGGAGGGAGGAGAGGGATAGAGGTGGATGGAGAGAGAGAGGGATGGATGGATAGATGGATAGAGAGAGAGATGGATGGATGGATAGAGAGAGATGGATGGATGGATGGACAGAGAGGGATGGATGGATAGAGAGAGATGGATGGATGGATGGACAGAGAGGGATGGATGGATAGAGAGAGATGGATGGAGAGAGAGAGAGAGAGAGAGAGAGAGAGAGATATGGATGGATGGATAGAGATGGATAGATGGATGGAGAGAGAGAGGGATGGATGGATAGATGGATAGATGGATGGATAGAGAGGGACGTACGGACAGACAGACAGCAGACACATTACACATAGTTTTTTTGTTGCTGGGCAGATTAAAAGCATAGCAAAAAGGCAACCGAAATGTGACAAAAACGCACTACTTTGCATTTCAGCAGCTTCTCCATTGAACTCTATTGTAACAAAAATGCTGTTTTTTTCGTTTTAAAAAAGTCCCCGCCCCTTTCCAAAAGTGCAGCAGCTCAAAAAGGCAGAAATGTGAACGTGTCCCATAGGAAACCATATTGTATGTACTCTCCAGCGCCTCAGGAAATGCACAGCCAAAGGGAAGCCAAGGGAACCAGGACAGCGACAACCAAAAGGAGACACTTCAGGGGTGCAGCCCTCCTCAGACGGGGAGATCAGCCACTGGATAGAGAGAAAACAGGCGGCGCACACACCTAGTGCATTATCCAAGGTGTATTGTAGGAGTGAAAGAATAATAAAAGAGGCATCAATAGCGAGGCTCCTACTTTCCATTCCTCATACATCACCATCAGAGGTTGGTCATCAGCTCTGAGGAAAGGGATTCGTCCCCGAAACGTGTCAGCCATTTGACCGCACTGACAGTGAGAACACCTTGCCTGCCGTTGTAGCCATTGTCATTTTTCTATGCTTTTTAGATACATGCTTCGTCTGTGAGTATGTTTTTATTATTCTTTCACTCCTACAATAAACCTTGGATAATGCACTAGGTGTGTGCGCCACCTGTTTTCTCTCTATCCATAGGAAACCATGTTAAATGGAATGTAGGGCGTTTCTACAAGAAGCACAAAAAAAAACAGCATTGGTGTGAGCAAAATCGCTGCTCCCCAGCCCCCGGCGCTCCCCAGCCCCTGGAGCTCCACAGCCCCCAGTGCCATTTGTTTAACAATCCCTCCACTGGCCTCCACTCAGTGTCCTCCACCCCTCTCTGCCAATCCCTCCACTGGCCTCCACTCAGTGTCCTCCACCCCTCTCTGCCAATCCCTCCACTGGCCTCCACTCAGTGTCTTCCATCCCTCTCTGCCAATCCCTCCACTGACCTCCACTCAGTGTCCTCCACCCCTGTCTGCCAATCCCTCCATTGGCTTCCTCTCAGTGTCCTCCACCCCTCTCTGCCAATCCCTCCACTGACCTCCACTCAGTGTCCTCCACCCCTCTCTGACAATCCCTCCACTGACCTCCACTCAGTGTCCTCCATCCCTCTCTGCCAATCCCTCCACTGGCCTCCACTCAGTGTCCTCCACCCCTCTCTGCCAATCCCTCCACTGACCTCCACTCAGTGTCCTCCATCACTCTCTGCCAATCCCTCCACTGACCTCCACTCAGTGTCCTCCATCCCTCTCTGCCAATCCCTCCACTGGCCTCCACTCAGTGTCCTCCACCCCTCTCTGCCAATCCCTCCACTGACCTCCACTCAGTGTCCTCCACCCCTGTCTGCCAATCCCTCCATTGGCTTCCTCTCAGTGTCCTCCACCCCTCTCTGCCAATCCCTCCACTGACCTCCACTCAGTGTCCTCCACCCCTCTCTGCCAATCCCTCCACTGGCCTCCACTCAGTGTCCTCCACCCCTCTCTGCCAATCCCTCCACTGGCCTCCACTCAGTGTCCTCCACCCCTCTCTGCCAATCCCTCCACTGACCTCCACTCAGTGTCCTCCATCACTCTCTGCCAATCCCTCCACTGACCTCCACTCAGTGTCCTCCATCCCTCTCTGCCAATCCCTCCACTGGCCTCCACTCAGTGTCCTCCACCCCTCTCTGCCAATCCCTCCACTGACCTCCACTCAGTGTACTCCACCCCTTTCTGCCAATCCCTCCACTGGCTTCCCATTGCCCAACGAATAAAATTCAAATACAATTCTGCCCCCAGCTACATCACCAACCTGGTCTCAAAATATCAACCAATCCATTCTCTTCGATCCTCCCAAGACCTCCTGCTCTCTAGTTCCCATGTCACCTCCTCCCATGCTCTCATCCAGGACTTCTCCTGAGCTTCCCTCATCCTATGGAACTCCCTACCCCAATCTGTCTATCTCCTAATCTGTCCACCTTTAGATGATCCCTGAAAACCTTTCTCTTTATAGAAGCCTATCCTGCTTCTACCTAGTAAACTGCCATTTATTGTCTCCATCAGCTCATCCCCCCCACAGCTATTACTTTTTATATCACTCCACCCTTCCTCCTAGATTGTAAGCTCCCAGGATCAGGGCCCTCTGTTTCCTCTTGTACCAAATTGTATTGTAACTGTCATGTCTGCCTTCATTTTGTACAGCGCTGCACACACTGTTGGCGCCATATAAATCCTGTATAATAATAATAATCTGCTATCACTTTCTTTTTTTTTTTTTTTTCGTTTTCTTGCCGTTGGATGGAATGTTGTGGTTCTACACATACACCGAACGTGCTTCTCGTGTTCAGATCGAATGATATCCTACAAAACATTCGGGACCGTCGCACCCTTGCCTTCTCCTCCTGAAAGCCTTGCATGGGCCCGGTGACCCGGGGTGACAATGATTGGCTTGGTGACTTCATGAAATCATTCCAGAGCAGACTGCGACGTCTCCATGTCCTCTATCCACCCGTGACATTGAGATACATTATCCCTCCGCCGCCGCTTGTTACAAAGTATCTTTAAATAGAAAGAGCTGATTAATAATTACAAGCCGGGTCTATTAATTGCTTATTACTCACAATGCGCATTAAGACCGCGCAGAACGGAACAATGGAGGCGAGTCCCGCTGCTTCTCTGAAGAGGTTGTTTATGAAGTGCTGAAATGGATCCCGCGCTGGTTTTATTTCAGCAGAAATATCCATTCTGACCATTTATGAAGCTGCCCTGGGCGGTTCTGGTCACCAGCTACTGTCCCAGACAGGAAAAAAAAAAAAAAAATATATATATATATACTGTATGTTTGAAATGCATTTTTATTACAAAATATATGAAAAATATATTTAAAAATACATTTAAAATATATTGTATGTCTTTAAAAGTACAAATCTACATTTTTGGAATGCATTTACAAATATATGTAAAAATATATGTTAAAATATATATTTTTTAAATATATTCTTTAGATTTTTTTTACCATATAAAATAGTCATTTTAACATATATTTGTGAGCAGCAAACCAGTACGAATATCCCAATGTATCCAAATATAAATACCTTCCCATATGAAAGAAAAATGTATTTTAAATATATTTTAAAAATATTGTTCCCAAATATCATGCCATATATTTGAAATGCTGCAATTTTGGCCATATTCAATATATTTCAATAAATATATCTATATAGACTGCATTTTGAAATGCATTTTTATTACAAAATATATGAAAAATATTTAAATAAAATACATTTCAAACATACCATACGTCTTGAAAAATACAAATCTACATTTTTGAAATGCATTTAAAATTTTATGTATAAATATATGTTAAAATGACTTTTTATATGTTAAAAAAAATCTGAAGACTATATTTAAAAATATATATTTTTTTTAAAAAATATATATTTTTTAAATATATTCTTCAGATTGTTTTTAACATATAAAAAGTCATTTTAACATATATTTGTGAGCAGCAAACCAGTACGAATATCCAAATGTATCCAAATATTACCATATATTTGAAACGCTTTGAATTTTGGCCATATTCAATATATTTCAATAAATATATATATATATATATATATATATATATATATATATATATATATATATACTTGAATGTTGAAATGCATTATATTACAAAATATATGTAAAAAATATTTTTAAAAATACATTTCAAATATACCGTATGTCTTTAAAAATACAAATCTACATTTTTGGAATGCATTTACAAATATATGTACAAATATATGCTAAAATTGCTTTTTATATGTTAAAAAAATCTGAAGAATATATTTAAAAAATGTATATTTTTATAAATCTTGAAGACCCCTGATGTCTCATCTTCCTGCCATTGAAGCTGATAGAGTCCAGATCACACTCCATTAGCTTCTTCCGTGGCCACACTGTGACAACAGGACTCAGAAGTGACAATGTCACAATGACGCATTATTTAACATGCGTGAACTTAAAGTGGACCTTTGGTGAGGCATCAGGGGTCTTGAAGACCCCTGATGTCTCATCTTCCTGCCATTGAAGCTGATAGACTTCAGATCACACTCCATTAGCTTCTTCCGTGGCCAACAGGACTCAGAAGTGACAATGTCACAATGACACATTATTTAACATGCGTGGAGTTAAAGTGGACCTTTGGTGAGGCATCAGGGGTCTTGAAGACCCCTGATGTCTCATCTTCCTGCCATTGAAGCTGATAGACTTCAGATCACACTCCATTAGCTTCTTCCGTGGCCATACTGTGACAACAGGACTCAGAAGTGACGCATTATTTAACATGCATGGACTTAAAGTGGACCTTTTAGCCAATGGACCTTTAGTGAGGCCTCAGGGGTCTTGAAGACCCCTGATGTCTCATCTTCCAGCCATTGAAGCTAATAGACTCTAGATCACACTCTATTAGCTTCTTCCCTGACCAACAGGACTCAGAAGTGACAATGACACATTATTTAACATGCGTGGACTTAAAGTGGACCTTTAGTGAGGCCTCAGGGGTCTTGAAGACCCCTGATGTCTCATCTTCCTGCCATTGAAGCTAACAGACTTCAGATCACACTCCGTTAGCTTCTTCCGTGGCCATACTGTGACAACAGGACTCAGAAGTGACGCATTATTTAACATGCATGGACTTAAAGTGGACCTTTTAGCCAATGGACCTTTAGTGAGGCCTCAGGGGTCTTGAAGACCCCTGATGTCTCATCTTCCAGCCATTGAAGCTAATAGACTCTAGATCACACTCTATTAGCTTCTTCCCTGACCAACAGGACTCAGAAGTGACGTGGCAGCCTATTCACTTCAGTGGGCAGCCCTACTGTATGTGTGTTTGCTGCCCAAACAAAGCTTCTTCTCCTTTTTGGACGACACGCTTGCCATGATTTATAAATGCACGTTTTGCCAATTCAGTTCCACGACAATCACAGAAGAATCTCGCCACGTTTGGGTGCCGTTAGGAATAGTGGCAGACATAGGAATAGTGGCTCGTTTTCCCGCGATTTGGAATCACGGTGATTGTGTCCGAGATTCCAAATTGCCCAATGTGAGCAAAGCCTCAGATCTCATCTGATAACCGGCAGTTGGCTTGTCAGATTCGCATACTATCCCCACACCCTGGGTGCTTCCTGAACAAAGATGGTGTCATCCTACTGGAGAGAAGAGCAGATAGAGGCATAGTCCAGAAAGGGCTCATTTACACTTGCTTTGGCTTTAACACACATTAAAGCGCTTACCGGGTCAACGTGCTTTTTTGAAGCTTTAATGAAGCTTGGGAAATGCCCTGTGTGCGTTCATTTTCTATTTCTTTTAAAGGGGCCCAAGAGAACCCCATCTCAGTAGTACCCCTGCTCAGCAGATCCTCAGCACATTAGTACCCCAATCCAGCAAATCCCCATCTTATTAGTACCCTTGTTCAGCAGATCCTCTGCTCAGTAGTAACCCAAGCTCTGCCAATCCCCCACTCACTAGTAACCTCCAGCTCTGCCGATTCCTTACTGAGTAGTAACCCCAGCTCTGCTGATTCTCCACTCAGTAGTAACCCCCAGCTCTGCTGATTCTTCACTCAGTAGTAACCCCCGGCTCTGCTGATTCTCCACTCAGTAGTAACCCCCAGCTCTGCTGATTCTCCACTCAGTAGTAACCCCCAGCTCTGTTGATTCTCTACTCAGTAGTAACCCCCAGCTCTGCTGATTCTCCACTCAGTAGTAACCCCCAGCTCTGCCAATCCCCCACTCACTAGTAACCTCCAGCTCTGCTGATTCCTCACTGAGTAGTAACCCCCAGCTCTGCTGCTTCTCCACTCAGTAGTAACCCCAGCTCTGCTGATTCCCCACTCAGTAGTAGCCCCCAGCTCTGCTGATTCCCCACTCAGTAGTAACCCCAGCTCTGCTGATTCCCCACTCAGTAGTAACCCCAGCTCTGCTGATTGCCCACTCAGTAGTAGCCACCAGCTTTGCTGATTCCCCACTCAGTAGCGACCCCCAGCTCTGCTAATTCTCCACTCAGTAGTAGCCCCCAGCTCTGCTGATTCCCCACTCAGTAGTAACCCCCAGCTCTGCTGATTCCCCACTCAGTAGTAACCCCCAGCTCTGCTGATTCTCCACTCACTAGTAACCTCCAGCTCTGCTGATTCCCCACTCAGAAGTAACCCCTAGCTCTGCAATCCCCCACTCAGTAGTTGCCCCCAGCTCTGCTGATCCCCCATTCAGTAGTAACCCCCAGCTCTACCGATTCCCTACTCAGCAGTAACCCCCAGCTCTGCGGATTCCTTACTCAGTAATAACCCCTAGCTCTGCTGATCTGCCACTCAGTAGCTCTGCTGATCCCTTATTCAGTAGTAGCCCCCAGCTCTGCTGATCCCCCACTCAGTAGTAGCCCCCAGCTCTGCTGATTCCCCGCTCAGTAGTAACCCCCAGCTCTACTGATTCCCCTGTCAGTAGTAACTCCCAGCTCCGTTGATTCCCCACTCAGTAGTAACCCCCAGCTCTGCTGATTCCCCACTCAGTAGTAACCCCCACCTCTGCTGATTCTCCACTCAGTAGTAGCCACCAGCTCTGCTGATCCCCCACTCAGTAGTAACCCCCACCTCTGCTGATTCCCCACTCAGTAGTAGCCCCCAGCTCTGCTGATCCCCCACTCAGTAGTAGCCCCCAGCTCTGCTGATCCCCCACTCAGTAGTAACCCCAAGCTCTGCTGATCACCTGGTTTACTGATACTCTTCTCTCTCTGGTCCTCGCTCACCTCCTGCTCTATTTCTCCCATTCTGAGCACCATGTGTGACATTGATAGTTTTCCCTGCTCTGGTTCCCCTGCTCTGCTGATCCTCTGCCATTCAGTCCTCTCTCTCCAGTCCCTGCTCACCTTCCTCTATAGCAGGGGTACCCAACCTGTGTCCCGTGGGCCACATGTGGCCCTCAGAGCCCTATAATGTAGCCCTCCACCTCAAACTGTGCACCAGTTTTGGTGCACTTTCAAAAAGTGTACCACACCTGCAACATATAATAGAAATCTATGGCAAAGCGCAGCTAACTCGCAGGTGCACTGCACTGAACTCATGGTGGGGGTACATCAGTGTGAAAGCAGCCCTGTCGGGGGCTCAGGACAATAAGGCCTCATTTACATTTGTGGTCTATGGGCGGTAAGGCCCCATAGTTGAGACGTGTTTTTACCACACACCCCCAGCCACTAGTGTAGCTTCAAGGGTCACAATGGTGACTAGGACTGCCACCCCATCCCTTTAAAACAAAACACATATTTACATAGGTTCTGCCCAGGGGCGGACTGACAACTCATGGGGCCCCCGGGCAATAGGGGATCATGGGGCCCCTGTGTCCTTGCCCAAACTCAAAAAAGCCTATGAAAAAGGTACCAGGGGCATCTCATGGGGCCCCCTACTGACCCTGGGCCCTCGGACAGTGCCCGAGTTTCCAAATGGTCAGTCCGCCCCTGGTTCTGCCTTATCTGCATTAAATTAGCCTCAGAACCTGTGTAATTATTATGTGTTCGATTTTAAAGGGATGAGGTGGCAACCCTAATAGTGACCCCACCCCATGCTCCAGGGGACCCATGCGGACTCCTTGTCACGTTCTGTTCTGCACTTGGACAGGAGGGGGCAGCATATACAGGAGCCAATCCTCTCCATTTTCTTCCTGCAACCACTGAAAGCTTGCTTCTCCTCCTCTCCCTGTAGCAGCTACAAGAGAAAAATTCTACTATTCAAAATAAAAGAATTCGAAATTCTGAACAATTTAATTTCATTGTGGCCCGCGATTGGTCACCAAATCACATAAGTGGTGCTCCCTCTTCGAAAGGTTGTTCCCATATTGTACAACACGTGTGCCGTCTGCATCTGCTTCCGGACCCCACTCACCTTCCTGCTGCTCCACGCTGCACACCAAATATACACCAGTCCAGCGGCGGACTGACCACTCATGGGGCCCCCGGGCAATAGGAAATCATGGGGCCCCTGTGTCCTTGCCCAAACTCAAACCACACCCAAAATAGCCTATAAAAGGTACCAGGGACATCTCATGGGGCCCCCTACTGACCCCAGGCCCTTGGGCAGTGCCTGGGTGCCCGAATGGTCAGTCCGCCCCTGCACCAGTCATTCCTTGACGGGACTGCTGATGACGTCTTTTCTGTTCACTTGTTGGTTTCCCAGTGATATATCATACCAGTAATACCTTCAAATCAAAGCGAGGCTAAAGCTGAATAAAAGCCCCTCAAAAGCTGCAGGTGCTGTTAGCGAGGGTTGTCATAGACTTCTGTGGAGGCTTTGGAGATGCTTTTACCCCCCTGGAGGTATTCCTGAGTGTAGCTCGGGGTAAAGTTTCAGCACCACAAGCGGTAATCCCCCCCCGAGCTACACTCGGGAATACACTGCAGCGTTGCTCCGGGATCCCTCGATCACTTACCTTGTCCTGCGCTCCCACGATGTCCCCCCTGCAGTGTCCCCTGTAATGTCCTCCGGCTGATGCCGGCATCTGTCTTCCGGGTTCCGTTCCCTGCGACGTCGGGACGTACTGGGGGATGGAACTGGCGGGAAATTAAAAATGTAACAATGTGACATTCACTAAATTCACTAAAATCACATAGTATAACATTCCTGTATCAAACCATTTCACATACATTTTGTCCCGAGTGCTTTGTCCGGCGCCCTGCCTGCATTTTTACTGTTCTTTCTGCCTGGAAACTGAGAAACGTCCATGGCGTCCAAAAAGCGTCCCTTTAGGTCAGACGCGGTTTTAGACCGGCTAGAGAACAGCGATAGTAAATCAGAACCACTTGCAGAATTGAGTGATAATGATTTGTGGGGGAAATTCCTCATCAGACACTGAAAACGATTCTGCGACTGAGCTCAGCGATGTGCGAACTTGCCTCTGTATTTCACATTTCAGTGTTTTTGGTTTGATTATATTATTGAATTAAATTTATTATTATATTATTATTATTTTTTATGATTATTTATTAAATTATAATTTATGATTCCGTGTTTCAAATTTTATCATCCCCGGGATGTTTACTAGACTCTTGTTCGGACAGATTTCAGTGAGTTATTCCTAAAAATTACAGGCCTACAATAAAAAAACAACAAATTTTCATTGAAAATAATGTACCGCTTTGAGCACAGAAATACTGACATAATCAGACCGCTAGGGTGGTTAAAGCAGTGGTCTCCAAACTGTGGCCTGGGGGCCATATCTGGCCCTTTGCTTGTCTTTATCCGGCCCTTGGGACACTATTTTAGCCACTGACACCAACAATGGAGCATCATTTCTGTCACAGATACCAACAGTGGGTCAGTATTCCTTCCACTGACACCATTGAAAGGGCACAATTCCTCCCACTGACACCAACAATGGGGCATAACTCCTTCTAGTGATACCATCAATGGGCCAATATTCCTCCCACTGACGCTAACAATGGGACAGAATTACTTCCACTGATACCAATGATGGGGCACTATTCCTCCCACTGACACCAATGATGGGGCACTATTCCTCCCACTGATACCAATGATGAGGCACTATTCCTCCCACTGACACCAATGATGGGGCACTATTCCTCCCACTGATACCAATGATGGGGCACTATTCCTCCCACTGACACCAATGATGGGGCACTATTCCTCCCACTGATACCAATGATGGGGCACTATTCCTCCCACTGACACCGATGATGGGGCACTATTCCTCCCACTGACACCGATGATGGGGCACTATTCCTCCCACTGATACCAATGATGGGGCACTATTCCTCCCACTGACACCGATGATGGGGCACTATTCCTCCCACTGATACCGATGATGGGGCACTATTCCTCCCACTGATACCAATGATGGGGCACTATTCCTCCCACTGACACCAATGATGGGGCACTATTCCTCCCACTGACACCAATGATGGGGCACTATTCCTCCCACTGACACCAATGATGGGGCACTATTCCTCCCACTGACACCAATGATGGGGCACTATTCCTCCCACTGACAACAATGATGGGGCACTATTCCTCCCACTGACAACAATGATGGGGCACTATTTCTCCCACTGATACCAATGATGGGGCACTATTCCTCCCACTGACACCAATGATGGGGCACTATTCCTCCCACTGACACCAATGATGGGGCACTATTCCTCCCACTGACAACAATGATGGGGCACTATTCCTCCCACTGACAACAATGATGGGGCACTATTTCTCCCACTGACGCTAACAATGGGGCACTATTCCTCCCACTGACACCAATGATGGGGCACTATTCCTCCCACTGACACCAATGATGGGGCACTATTCCTCCTACTGACAACAATGATGGGGCACTATTCCTCCCACTGACAACAATGATGGGGCACTATTCCTCCCACTGACAACAATGATGGGGCACTATTCCTCCCACTGACACCAATGATGGGGCACTATTCCTCCCACTGACAACAATGATGGGGCACTATTTCTCCCACTGACGCTAACAATGGGGCAGAATTACTTCCATTGATACTAATGATGGGGCACTATTTCTCCCACTGACACCAATGATGGGGCATTTTCCTCCCACTGACAACAATGATGGGGCACTATTCCTCCCACTGATACCAATGATGGAGCACTAGTCCTCCCACTGAAAACAATGATGGGGCACTATTCCTCCCACTGACACCAATGATGGGGCACTATTCCTCCCCTTGACACCAATGATGGGGCACTATTCCTCCCACTGATACCAATGATGGAGCACTATTCCTCCCACTGACACCAATGATGGGGCACTATTCCTCCCACTGACACCAATGATGGGGCACTATTCCTCCCACTGACACCAATGATGGGGCACTGTTCCTCCCACTGACACCAATGATGGGGCACTATTCCTCCCACTGACACCAATGATGGGGCACTATTCCTCCCACTGATAAAGATAGGGCATTGTTTACACCCACTGGACACCAGGACATTTTTTATTCCCACTAACCCTAGTCCAGCCCCTCTAAATTCTCAAGGACAGTAAACCGGCCCTTTGTTTAGACAGTTTGGAGACCCCTGGCACCAAGCAGGAGACATGGGGTATAATATTTGAAGCGATCGCAATGTGTGAACAGGACTGTTCATTTAGTGACAGGGGCTTTGATTGGCATTCAGAGCGCTTTAAAAAAAAAGTCTGTCCAATGCCCCATTTTGACGTAAACAAGTCCTAAAAACCCATCTCACATAATCACCGTCTTCATTTAGCGATAATTGCGCCCTGACGTCGGGGACGCAAGAGGTAAAAGAAAGCCATTCCGCTCCGAGTCCCCCCGGTACAGCAGAAACGTTTCAGCACTCTGGCTAAAATGACAGATTCCTGTTTGGCTTCTTCCTACAACTGAACGGGAGCCAAAGTGGCATTCTGGTACCATGCCAACCGCGGATGAAACTCAGGCGGGTTTTTTTAATTGGCCATCAAAAGCAAAAAAATGTGTTCTTCGGCTGTAGCATCCTCCAAGTGGAGAGGGTCACGTGACAGGAGTGCCCCCCCCCCCCGGGGGGGATGATGTAAAATCACTTTGCAGAAAGCCCCCATCTTTAGGGACTGCAAGCTGTTGCCCGGACAGTTCTGTTGCGAGGGCTTTGATAACGGATCATGAAAGTGAACGATTAAATTGATATTAAACATTCCGTTTTTTGAAAGCACTTTCAGCAGAGGGTTTAATCACTTACTGAGTATGCAGCTTTTTACCTTTTAACCCTTTTATCGTTGTACGTCAGTGGCGGCAGGGGGAAGGGGGAGGGGGTTTCAAGTCTGCTTGTAAATCTGACAAGCCAGTTACATAGTTAGTCTGGCTGAAAATAGACAAAAGTCCATCCAGTTCAACCATAGAAAAAAAAAAGTTATAATCCTATACCCACAGTTGATCCAGAAGAAGGCAAAAACCCAGCAAAGCACGAACCAATTTGCTCCTGCTGGGGAAAAAAATCCTTCCTGATCCCCCGAGAGGCAATCGGATATTCCCTGGATCAACTTTCCCTATAAATGTTATATCCAGTTATATTCTGTGTATCCAAGAAAGAATCCAGGACTTTCCTACAGCAATCCACTGAGCTGGCCACAACCAACTCTGGAGGGAGTCTATTCCACATTCTCACAGCTCTCACTGTGAAGAAACCTTTCCGTGTCTGGAGATTAAATCTCTTTTCCTCCAGACATAAAGAGCGCCCCCTTGTCCTCTGTGATGACCTCAGGGGGGATAACTACACCGAGTTCACTATATGAACCACTGATGTATTTATACATGGAGACCATATCCCCCCCTTATGTATTATACATGGAGATCATATCCCCCCCTTATGTATTATACATGGAGATCATATCCCCCCTTATGTATTATACATGGAGATCATATCCCCCCTTATGTATTATACGTGGAGATCATATCCCCCCCCCCTTATGTATTATACATGGAGATCATATCCCCCTTATGTATTATACATGGAGATCATACCCCCCTTATGTATTATACATGGAGATCATATCCCCCCTTATGTATTATACATGGTGATCATATCCCCCCCTTATGTATTATACATGGTGATCATATCCCCCTTATGTATTATACATGGAGATCATATCCCCCTTATGTATTATACATGGAGATCATATCCCCCCTTATGTATTATACATGGAGATCATATCCCCCCTTATGTATTACACATGGAGATCATATCCCCCCCCCCCTTATGTATTATACATGGTGATCATATCCCCCCTTATGTATTATACATGGAGATCATATCCCCCCCCCTTATGTATTATACATGGTGATCATATCCCCCCTTATGTATTATACATGGAGATCATATCCCCCCTTATGTATTATACATGGAGATCATATCCCCCTTATGTATTATACATGGAGATCATATCCCCCCCTTATGTATTATACATGGAGATCATATCCCCCCCTTATGTATTATACATGGAGATCATATCCCCCTTATGTATTATACATGGAGATCATATCTCCCCCTTATGTATTATACATGGAGATCATATCCCCCCCTTATGTATTATACATGGAGATCATATCCCCCCTTATGTATTATACATGGAGATCATATCCCCCTTATGTATTATACATGGAGATCATATCCCCCCTTATGTATTATACATGGAGATCATATCCCCCTTATGTATTATACATGGAGATCATATCCCCCCCCTTATGTATTATACATGGAGATCATATCCCCCTTATGTATTATACATGATGATCATATCCCCCCTTATGTATTATACATGGAGATCATATCCCCCCCTTATGTATTATCGCTTGATAGGTCACACTCCCTGACTTGAATACCTAGGAAAGCAGAAAATTCAATCTCTTGAACCCTTCAAGTATGTATTTCATATTTCATATGTAAACATTCCTCAGATGCGTCTGCATACTAATCTACCCGCGGGTGGAATGGTACTTGTGCCTAGGAAAAGTTATGAGCCAAAATATGAGTTAGGAGAGATTTTGGTTCTAGTTTGGGTCTCCGCCCAGACAATCCCTCCCTAAATGAGGCAATGGTCCTTGGCTTCAGAGACACCCCCTGCTGGGGAGCTACAAAATGGGCTGTCAGGCCTAAGAGAAGTTGAGTTGAAGTATTCTCCCTTTTAACATCAGACCTCCTTGGGAGACCGTGCTCTTTTGCTCTGAAACTTGATCTGCTAACCCAGGACTTTGGCAAGTACTTTAACCCTCTAACTTCTCTCTGTTATATCTTTGCTGTGCTGTTGTTCTCTGTATATTTATATATATATTGGTTACATCTTTTTTTGTAAATATTTTTATTGCACCCTTTTGATCTTTTAGTAATAAATCTTTTTTTCTGAAAGTGTTGAACTGTTTCTAAAGCTCCTTAATGCAATTTGCGAATTCCTGCCTCTAAAAGAGCGCTACTGTGTTTGTTTAACTCTCTGTATAACCTGTCTGCGGTGAGAGTGCTATACAGACAATTATCTCAACTATCATAGTGTTATTGCTGATATTGCCAAGTTTCCTCTTTCTCTGTAAAAAAAAGGAGGTGGTGGCAGTTTAAAGGGTTAATTGCGTAATTAACCTGACCCAGTGTCAGGGTTCCCCGCGGCGCGTAGGTCTGCGCATGCGCAGATTGCCAAGACACACTAACACGCGGGCGCTAGGACCTGGGCAGTTGCGGCCGCGCATGAGCACTCGTGCACACGGGCGTGCGCTTGTCACCAATGACAGCGCAGGGCGCTCTATTTAAAACCGGCTCTTGCAAAGCTCAAGTGCCGTATGGTCTTACTCCTGTTATCCTGTTGTATCCTGAGAGATTGCTTGTTGCCGACCCTGCCTGACCCTGATCTGTTGACCGTCTCCTGCTCTGATTCCTGGCTTGTCTGACCATTCTTCTGTTTGCTCCTGAACATATTGACCTCCTGTTACTGAACCTGGCCTGTGACCCATTTATCCCTCTGCCTGCCGCTCTGTACCATTCTGCCTCCACCGTTACCGGCCCGGCCTGTCTGACTAAGCTTAATTCACCTCTTCACATCAGGCTCTCACCCGCTACGTGCCACTAGCAAGTACCTCTACCACGGCTGGTTGTACCCAGGGTCCGCGACCTGGTTTCGACCTGCTCCAAGTCCATCCCCACCATCAGGGGCTCTGGTGAACAAGCAGGTCGGGGCTTAGGATCCGCGCCTTGGGGAATTCCGGCCTGTGGGGCGCTAGAGGCTTCTGTCAGTCGCTCCTTGACACCCAGTAACAATCACATTCAGGCTGCCGGTACATCGATTTGAGGTCCAGTGAGCTGGAAAATCGTTGTGCAGAGTGCAGCTGGGCGTGGCATTGTTACGCACGTGACTTCGCGGTTTCAGATTGGCTAGTCCTTCCATCACGAGTTTGGTGAGAAGGTCAGGGGTCTGATGCGCGATCGTCACATGTGTCTGGGTTTGGCTGTTGCCAGGAGAACGGTACTTGCCTGACTGCATTGTGCCAAGTGTAAAGTTTGGTGGAGGGGGGATTATATTGTGGGTTTTTTTTTCAGAGGTTGGGCTTGGCCCCTTCCTGTTCCAACATGACTGCTCACCAGTGCACAAAGCAAGGTCCATAAAGACATGGATGAGCCAGTTTGGGGTGGAGGAACTTGACTGGCCTGCACAGAGTCCTGACCTCAATCCCATAGAACACCTTTGGGATGAATTAGAGCGGAGACTGCGAGCCAGGCCTCCTCCCCCGACATCAGTGCCTGACCTGACAAATGTGCTTCTGGAAGAATGGTCCAACCTTCCCATAGACACCCTCCTAAACCTTGTGGACGGCCTTCCCAGAAGAGTTGAAGCTGTTATAGCTGCAAAGGGCAGGGCCAACTCAATATTGAACCCTACGAACTAAGACTGGGATGCCTTTATATGTGCATGTAAGGGCAGGTGTTCTAATACTATATACTATAAGTGTAAATATATATATTAGCCTGTTGTAATGCAACCCCCAGACCTGTAGAAGGAGCAATGGCTCAGAGTGCATAGTCTTTCCCAGACTTTCTCTCTCTGGTGAAATCACTTCTGCCTGTGCATTCCACGCTGGTTGAAGAGGACTTCCTGCTTCCTACAGGGAGTCCATGCCCCAACACTACCACTTGCAGCCTTGGGATAGCGATGACGATTGCCGAGGGTGGGGGTGAGTGGCCGATGCTGATGTCTTATATGAAGAGCGAACATATGTCTTCTGAGTGTTTTTAATCCTTTAACAATAAATGGTGTACTTTAATATTACACTTAGGTGGTACTTTCTCCTTTTTAAATAGGATACACAGTTGATTATATGTCAATGGTGACCCCTAAACCCTGTACTGGGGATGATCCTGCCTAAGGGGCAATGTTACAATACCAGTCTGTCAGTCTGTATTAAACACTTTCCCTGCTGGCCAGTATGTTGGGGCTCAGATCCATCATTGGAGCACTGTATTGGTGTAGTAGCAGTGCCTACTACAGAGATATGCAGTTTCTACATTATGGCTCATACATTCATTGGTTCATTGTAACCATGTAAACACTGCCATACCTGTAGGTCAGTTAAAAAAAATGATTTAGGCTGTTGTTTAGCCCCATCATCTCATCAGGCTGGGCTGCCAGGTGCCTACCAAACCATTATGCCGAATTTTTGCCCGTTTACTACTCAGTAAGACTTGCATGCTTTGATTGTCCATTAACATGGAAGTCCTGAATTTCAAAGGTTTGTGAATTTTTTTTAATCTATGCCAAAGCTCAGCCAATCAAGCTTTTCAGAAGAAGAGGGACAAGTGAGCAGAGTGATTACCTCATCAGTGTTTTGCATATCCTTCAGCGTCCAATCAGCATCTACGGGCAGTTCAGTTACTTTGCTGTATTGCTTTCTGCACCAAAGGATGTATGTGTATTGATATTGAGAAATTAGTCATCTCCGTGGTGGTCATCTGTCTGGGACGTGGTTGTCTTCTCCATGGTTGGCACCAAAGGATGTATGTGTATTGATATTGAGAAATTGGTCATCTCCATGGTAGTCATCTGTCGGGGACGTGGTTGTCTTCTCCATGGTTGGCACCAAAGGATGTATGTGTATTGGTATTGGGCAATTGGTCATCTCCATGGTGGTCATCTGTCTGGGACGTGGTTGTCTTCTCCATGGTTTGCACCAAAGGATGTATGTGTATTGGTATTGGGCAATTGGTCATCTCCATGGTGGTCATCTGTCTGGGACATGGTTGTCTTCTCCATGGTTTGCACCAAAGGATGTATGTGTATTGGTATTGGGCAATTGGTCATCTCCATGGTGGTCATCTGTCTGGGACATGGTTGTCTTCTCCATGGTTGGCACCAAAGGATGTATGTGTATTGGTATTGGGCAATTGGTCACCTCCATGGTGGTCATCTGTCTGGGACGTGGTTGTCTGCTCCATGGTTGGCAACGGCTCATTTGTTGGTCCCCAGTAGCTCATCCTTCACTTTGGGTCTAATGCTTATAAATACAGAAGGCAAAACATTAATATTCTAACAGCAAAATATCAATTTGCAACCATTTATAGAAATTAGTTCCTCGTTTTTTTTAATAAGCTCCTTTTAAAACCATCTCACAGTCGTTTATCTCCATGGTAAGTAACTAATTTCTTTAGAAACTCAAATTACAGCTTAGGACGGGCAAACAAAAGTTGTCTTATGCAAATAATAAATCCTGCAGAGGTATTGGGATCTCAGACGGAGGACTCATTAAATACCGCCATGGCGGCGATGAGCGCAGACACTGTGCCGAGCGAGAGCCATACGGACGAGGAAAGACTAATTAGCTATGTAAAACAATAGGAATTCTAAGGGGAATGTTCCAGAATCATCTTTAAAGCCTTCCCCGCCGTGCCGAGAGGTAACACCTGCAGATAAAAGATAATTAAGTTTTTCTAGTATTAATAATTAATTGTCATTAATTAATACTGTTACTGTTGCTGTTGTACACTCGTTATTTGGTAAATTGCTTATTATGATCAATGTAGAGCACAATGGCGAGATGTGACTCCTGACAGTTAATTAAAGTTACTGTGCTGAGTTTATATATTGCAGAGATTCTGCTGTACCGGGTCATGGCGTGGGGAGAGGGGGGGTGGAGGATCCTGGGGCTGCTCAAGGAGAGAATTTACTCTTCTGTTAGTCTGCTGTGAAGAAGTAGAGGCCGCTGATGAATAGGCTGGATACATTCCCTCTAATTGCTGGCTTACTGGTCTGAGGAGGGGGAAGAAAGTTCTGGAACAGAAGCATTTTTACTGTTACTTTCTGAAGAGTACCTGTCAGAGATCCCATATGTCACAGCAAGGAGCACAGAATGGGATGCTGGGGCCAGGATGAGAGTGAACCCCCTCCATTCCTTCTTTCCTTCCTTCCTTCCTTCCTTCCTTCCTTCCTTCCTTCCTTCCTTCCACCTTTCCACCCTCATTCCTTCCTATTCTCTTCTAGAATTTAAAGAATGGCTTATCAGGGCCAAGATTTGCTGTTACTCCTTTCTATCCCTCCTTCCTTCCTTCCTTCCTTCCTTCCTTCCTCCTCTTCTTTCCCTTCTTCCATGCTTCCATCAACCCTCCTCCGCTACCTTCTATCCATCCTTCCTCCCTTTCGTCCTTTTTTCCTAGCATCCCAAGAATAGGTCGGCAGAGTTAAGGTATGCCTCTTCCTTCCTTCCTTCCTTCCTTCCTTCCTTCCTTCCTTCCTTCCTTCCCCCTACTCCTCCCTCTTTTCTGCTCCCTCCTACTCCTTCCCACCCTCTCTATCTTCTATCTTCCTATCATCCCAAGCATGCGTCATTCCTTCCCTCTTTCCATCCTTTCTCCCTCCTCCTCTTCTTTCTTTTCTTCTGTGTTTTTTCCTCCCTCCTCTCCTTCCTTCTATTTATCCTTCCTTTCTTTTTTCTAGCATCCCAAGAATGGGTCAGCAGAGTTAAGGTATGCCTCTTTTTTCCTTCCCTCTCTTCGTTCTCTTCCTTCCCTTCCTTTCTTTCCTTCCTTCCTTCCTTCCTTGTTCTCTTCCTTTCTAGAATTTAAAGAATGTCTTATCAGGGCCAAGATTTGCTTTTACTCCTTTCTACTGTATCTATTCCTCCCTCCCTCCCTCCCTCCTTCCTTCCTTCCTTCCTCATATCCACCCTCATTTCTTCCTTTCTTCCTCATATCCACCCTCATTTCTTCCTTTCTTCCTCATATCCACCCTCATTTCTTCCTTTCTTCCTCATATCCACCCTCATTCATTCCTTCCACATATCCACCCTCATTCATTCCTTTATTCATTTCTAGCATTTCAAGAATGGTTTATCAGGATCATGCTTTGCTGTTATTCATTCCTGCCATATTTCCCTCTTTCCCACTCTCACTCCTTCCTTCCATCCCTATATTCCTCTTCCCCCTTACTTCCCCCCTTCCTATCATTCCAAGCATGGGTCAACATGGTAAAGTTATGTCTATATACCTTCCTTCTCTCCCTCCTTTCTCTCTTTTCTCCCTTCCTTGCTTTCTGCCACCCTTCACTCCTTCCTTCCTTCCTTCCTTCCTTCCTTCTTTCCAGAATTGTTTATCACAGTCAAGGTTTGGCGTTATTCCTTTTTGCTTTCTACATTTCCTCCTTTCTACCTTCTTTTCGTTCTTCCTATCATTATTATTATTATACAGGATTTATGGCACCAACAGTTTGCTCAGCGCTTTACAATATAACGGGAGACAATACAGCAACAATACAATTCAATACAAGAGGGATAGGAGGGCCCTGATCCTGGGAGCTTACAATCTAAGAGGGAGGGGCTAGTGGTACAAAAGGTAATAACTGTGGGGGATGGACTGGTAGGAGGAATAGAAGATTCCATTATTAACTGGGGGCAGGATAGGCTTCCATGAAGAGAAAGGTTTTGAGAGATCGCCTAAAAGTGGACAGAGTAGGTGATAGTCTAATAGATTGGGGTAGAGAGTTCCAGAGGATGGGGGAAGCTCTGGAGAAGTCCTGGAGATGAGCATGGGAGGAGGAGATGAGGGAGCTAGAGAGCAGGAGGTCATGCGAGGAGCGGAGAGGACGGTTTAGGTGATATTGGTTTAGGTGATATTTGGAGACAAGATTGGTGATGTAATTTGGGGCGGAGTTATAAATGGCTTTATATGTTATTGTTAATGTTTTTAATTTTATTTGTTGGGCAATGGGAAGCCAGTGGAGGGATTAGAAAAGAAGGGCGGAGGACACTTAGTGGAGATCAGTTGAGGGATTGGCAGAGAGGGATGGAGGACACTGAGTGGAGGCCAGTGGAGGGATTGGCAGAGAGGGGTGGAGGACACTGAGTGGAGGGATTGGCAGAGAGGGGTGGAGGACACTGAGTGGAGGCCAGTGGAGGGATTGGCAGAGAGGGGTGGAGGACACTGAGTGGAGGCCAGTGGAGGGATTGGCAGAGAGGGGTGGAGGACACTGAGTGGAGACCAGTGGAGGGATTGGCAGAGAGGGGTGGAGGACACTGAGTGGAGGTCAGTGGAGGGATTGGCAGAGAGGGGTGGAGGACACTGAGTGGAGGTCAGTGGAGGGATTGGCAGAGAGGGGTGGAGGACACTGAGTGGAGGTCAGTGGAGGGATTAGCAGAGAGGGGTGGCAGATACGGAACGGTTAGTAAAGTGGATGATCTGGCAGCAGCATTCATGATGGACTGAAGAGGGGATAGCCTGCGATGAGGTCGGCCAATGCATGGTCCAACATGGTAAAGTTAAGTCAATATTCCTTCCCTCCTCCCTCTTTTCTCCATCCTTCCTTGCTTTCATCCACCCTTCACTCCTTCCTTTTATCCATCCTTCCTCCCTTTCCTCTTTCCTTCCTACCTTCCTTCCTTCCTTTTTTACTTGCATCCTAAAAAATGGGTCAGCAGAGTTAATGTACACCAATGCTCCCCTATTTTCTCCTTCCTTCCCATGGGCCAGCATGTGACCAGGATTAAGATGCCCGTGCGGGGACACTGTGGAACTGTGCTTGCTAATGCCTAAACCATAGGCAGGGGTTACGGTCATGGGAAATCGGTATTAGGGCAATACTCCAGACTTCAAAGCAGGAAGAGCACTTTCACAGTTAACACTTTGTAATCCATGGCCATAATTCTTAAACTGTTGACACCAAAGCACCCTGGACACAACTTCTGTTAGAGAACACCTCTGCCTCCCATTTTTGAGCCGGTACCATGGAAAGTCTCCCCCAATTCAGCAGTCCTGTCACCTCACTCCCAGTGACAATGTTATGTATCTTACTCCTGGATACAAAAAACACACTTCTCCATAGTTCCATGCTTTTTCTCCTCCCTAGGCCTTACTATATCACCCGTGACGTCCAGGCTAGGTCCCTTAAGTACTCTGTGCCGCAAGTTCAGTACCAAGGGGGGATCAAAGTGGCTAGTTCAGGGGCCAAGCATAACACCCCTCCACTACCAAAATATCCCTCACTTCATGTCACCCATTTCCTGACTGGTTGATTGCTTTAGCAAGTGACACAAATACGGTAGTCATTACCAACGGCAATATAGCCGCCTCTGGGGGGCATTCTGCTGATAAGACCCATGCACTGTATCTTCTCTAACCTCCTCAGTCCCCTGATGTAAGCCGTCCTTTTGATTACCCCTTTAGAGACTTCAAACCAGGCCATTTAGATGAACAATACAGATCTTTTACTGAAGTAGTTGCAGATCAACAGTTGTCACAGACACTTTCCTATATACAGTTATCTAGTACCCCAGAATAGTGCAACATGAGATAGTCACACCTTAGGCAGATGGCTACATCCATTCAAAGTCCTACTCTGGGAGTCCATAATAGGCAGTAAACATACAATAGGTAGAAATAATCCATAACAGGGTCCAGCTTAAAAGAGAAGTATGGAGTATATAAAAAAATCCTTATGTTTGTGGGGAGGGGTAGCGTGGTGTAAGCAGTAAGTCCGGTTGCGGTAAAACTTGGAATCCAGTTGCTGTTCTTGTACTTGGAACTTTTATTAACCGAATGCCAATGTTACAAATGCCCTGGTGGGAGAGCACCGCTAGGGAAATAACTCACAGTTCAATGTAAACAGAAGTGGCTGAGGAGAGGTGCCGACAGAGTCTGTTTCAGAGGGTGAAGTGGGTCCTGGCCGGTCTGGTCCCAAGAGGGAAAGATCCTTTCCAAGAGAGCGAGTCTTTAGTTCCTCCTCATCAGGAACCCTTCTCTACTGCTAGTTACTTTCCCCAACAATCAGGGTCCCGTTCCCTACACTGTGCCAAAGCCCAGGACTTAAATAGACCCTGCTGACCCAAGATGGCCACTGAGGGTCACATGGCCGCTGCTCTATTGACCCAGGACACCATAGAGATAGATGTTTCCCTTAAACTTCCTCTGCAGGCTGTGGTATCACTCGGATTGAGTGCCACCTACAGTGGAGAAAACAGACTGCACGTGCCTACATACTTACCTAGGTGGATGCAGAATCTATCCGATGTTGCGTCTGTGACCTGCCGCCCTTACACTGAGAACAGAGTGATCAAACACCACTGATCACTCAATTCTCCCTTCTGCTCTGAGCAGGGGCGGACTGACCGTTTGGAAACTCGGGCACTGCCCGAGGGCCCGGGGTCAGTAGGGGGCCCCAGGAGATGCCCCTGGTACCTTTTTCATAGGCTTTTTTGAGTTTGGGCAAGGACACAGGGGCCCCATGATCTCCTATTGCCTGGGGCCCCATGAGTTGTCAGTCCGCCCCTGGCTCTGAGTAGAGAGCCATGACTGTTGGTCTCCAGCTCTCTGCTCTGCCCCTCCAGCACTCACTGGAGCAATGGACTGGGAATGGAGTACCTGACTCAGTCTCCCAGTGAATCAGCTGAGATGCTGAGCCAGCTGCTGGTCCAGGCCTCTGGGTGGATCCCGACTATAAAGTCAGGATCTTTCCCCAGCCTGGACCAGCTGAGTAAAATCAGCCAACAGCAGACTTTAGCTCACTTCAGCTGAAAACAGGTCATAGAAGTACAGAACAAACTGCATTGCTATGATCCATAGGAGAAATAGGGCCAAAAAGGTTTTGGCACAAGTCCATAGGTTCCAGACCAGGGGCGGACTGACAACTCATGGGGCCCCCGGGCAATAGGGGATCATGGGGCCCCTGTGTCTTTGCCCAAACTCAAAAAAGCCTATAAAAAAGGTACCAGGGGCATCTCATGGGGCTACTGACCCAGGGCCCTCGGCAGTGCCCGAGTTTCCAAATGGTCAGTCTGCCCCTGTTCCACCCCCACTGGGAACCCCAACTGGGCTCCCCCCTCCTAAGAATTGGTTCATGCCAGCAGCATAACAGCTACATTTTGGCTGTCTTTCCCCAAGCTGACCTCCTAGGAGATTAATGATAGGGTCACTGGTTTGAATCCCAACCACGGAACCACCTGCCTGGAGTTTGCATGTTCTCCCTGTGCCTGTGTGGATTTCCTCCGGGTACTCCGGTTTCCTCCCACACTCCAAAGACATGCTGGTAGGTGAATTAGCTCCTGTCTAAATTGTCCCTAGTAAGTGTATGTATGAATGTGAGTTAGGGACCTTAGATTGTACACCCCTTGAGGGTTAGGGACTGATGAGAATGTACAATATATATGTAAAGCGCTGCGCAAATTGATGGCGCTATATAAGTACCTGAAATAATAATAAATAAATGAGCCCCTATTTACATGATATGACCTGCAGGGGGTGGTAACCTTCCTGAAAAGAGCGGAAAAACCTTGTCCCGCAGCATTAACCCTTCCTTCTCAGGAACCACCAGCTCAGCAGGTCAACCTAAGTACCCAGTGCAGCAATTCTACATCAATCAATCATTTTCTTGAGCTGCGATGATCTGATTCATTCGCTGATCCTGGTAAAATGATAGAAGATGTTGAGATTTCCAGACACTCATCTACAAAGATAAATGTAATCTACAAAGGAGTAAATCTTCTGTGATTTTATTTTCAGATATATATAACCTGGATTTCTTCTCTTTTATCCATCTGATGATCCCCGGTGCTGCTTACACTGTACTTGTTGAAAGTACATCACAGATACTTTGAAGATACATCTGGATACATTTAAAACCAATTTTCCAGGGGAAGCTTCAACAAATGTGCTTCATTCTCTGTATTTGGGGAAATTCTTTGTAAAGATGTAATATTTACATTTCTAATTTTTGTATTACTGTTTATTTCCCCTCCCGTCCTTTTAGATTTATCTTTCTTTAACTCTCATCTATCTACACTATATTGATAAAATTATTGTCCGCCGGCCTTTCCACGCACATGAACGGTAATGGCCCCCCAGTCTTAGTCCGTAGGGTTCAATATTGAGTTGGCCCCGCCCTTTCCACGCACATGAACGGTAATGGCCCCCCAGTCTTAGTCCGTAGGGTTCAATATTGAGTTGGCCCCGCCCTTTCCACGCACATGAACGGTAATGGCCCCCCAGTCTTAGTCCGTAGGGTTCAATATTGAGTTGGCCCCGCCCTTTCCACACACATGACCTTTAATGGCCCCCCAGTCTTAGTCCGTAGGTTTCAATATTGAGTTGGCCCCGCCCTTTCTACACACATGACCTTTAATGGCCCCCCAGTCTTAGTCCGTAGGGTTCACTATTGAGTTGGCCCCGCCCTTTGCAGCTATAACAGCTTCAACTCTTCTGGGAAGGCCGTCCACAAGGTTTAGGAGGGTGTCTATGGGAAGGTTGGACCATTCTTCCAGAAGCACATTTGTCAGGTCAGGCACTGATGTCGGGGGAGGAGGCCTGGCTCGCAGTCTCCGCTCTAATTCATCCCAAAGGTGTTCTATGGGGTTGAGGTCAGGACTCTGTGCAGGACAGTCAAGTTCCTCCACCCCAAACTGGCTCCTCCATGTCTTTATGGACCTTGCTTTGTGCACTGGTGGGCAGTCATGTTGGAACAGGAAGGGGCCATCCCCAAACTCTTCCCACAAAGTTGGGAGCATGAAATTGTCCAAAATGTTGCCTTAAGAATTCCCTTCACTGGAACTAGGGGGCCAAGCCCAACCCCTGAAAAACACCCCCACACCATAATCCCCCCTCCACCAAACTTTACACTTGGCACAATGCAGTCAGGCAAGTACCGTTCTCCTGGCAACCGCCAAACCCAGACACGTCCATTGGATTTCCAGACAGAGAAGCATGATTGGTCACTCCAGAGAACACATCTCCACTGCTCTAGAGTCCAGTGGCGGCGTGCTTTACACCACGGCATACGATGCTTTGCATTGCACTTGGTGACGGAAGGCTTGGATGCAGCTGCTCGGCCATGGAAACCCATTCCATGAAGCTCTCTACACACTGTTGTTGGGCTCATCTGAAGGCCACACCAAGTTTGGAGGTCTTTAGCTATTGACTCTGCAGACAGTTGGCGACTTCTGCACACTGTGCGCTTCAGCATGCGCTGACCCCGCCCTGTCATGTGACGTGGCCTACCACTTGGTGGGTGAGTGGCTGTTGTTCCCAGTTACTTCCACTTTGTTATAATCCCACTAACAGTTGAGCGTGGAATATTTAGTAGCCAGGAAATGTCCCGGATGGACTTATTGCCCAGGTGGCCACCTATCACGGGACCACGCTTGGAGTCACTGAGCTCCTGAGAGCGACCCATTCTTTCACCAATGTTTGTAGAAGCAGTCTGCATGCCTAGGGGCTTGATTGTATACACCTGTGTCCATGGAGGGGATTGGAACACCTGAATCACATGATTGGGAGGGGATTGGAACACCTGAATCACATGATTGGGAGGGCGGGGCCAATACTTTTGGCACTATAGTAGATCTATCTATCATCCCATATCTATCTATCTATCTATTATCTATCTATCTATCTATCTATCTATCTATCTATCTATCTATCTATCTATCTATCTTTTTTTAAAGTGGTATTAAACCCAAAAGCAAAGATTTATTATATTGCAGCTTACCAATTCTTAGATGTGATGGCTGTATTTGTTTTCTTTTCTAGGCTTTCTTTCTTTTATTTTCCTCTGGTGATATGGCCGGTAGGTCTGTTGTTTTTCAATGGAACAAGCTGTCCTGTAGATGTATCAGTTACAGGGATGAAACAAGCCGAGGTGCACACAATGATCAGCTTTATTCATTTATATAAAACCTTTATCTCAAAAGGTCTACTGCTGTCCAAAGGTGCCCCCTGTGCTCCTTCCTCCAGCATCGGGGCGCTCTAATACAGGAGGTATGTTACTGGACAGATCACCAGGTGAAAACAGGAGAAAAAAGCCTAAAAAAAAGAAAACTATGGCAGAAACACCACATCTAATCAGGGGCGGGCTTGCTGAACTTACCTTTTCGTGGAGCGGGTCCGGTGTCACCCCGAGCGGTAGGTGTCACCTGGTGCGGTGCGCACCCCCCGCACCTGCCTTGGGACGCCACTGGTTGGAGAAGAGTGGGCATGTTGGAGAACTGTGTGACAGTAGACCTGGAGTATGCAGTCAGGGGGTACCTATCGCTGGGCAGCTGCCCCTCTTGCCCACCCTCTGTCCTGGCCCTGCTCCAGGGTTTGCAAACTGTGAACTGCTGCATGCCCCCACTGCTCTTTTCTAGGTGGCGGGATTCCCCCCAATATTCAACACCAGCAGGGGCGGACTGACCATTTGGAACCTCGGGCAATGCCCGAGGGCCCGGGGTCAGTAGGGGGCCCCATGAGATGCCCATGGTACCTTTTTCATAGGCTTTTTTGAGTTTGGGCAAGGACACAGGGGCCCCATGATCCCCTATTGCCTGGGGGCCACGAGTTGTCAGTCCGCCCCTGAACACAAGTATAGAGAACGTCTCGGCAGCTCGTCTGTCCCCAGTCCCCGGGCCTCGCTATGTCTTCCCACTGACAAGTTTCAGTTTGTTGCCAAACCCTGGGATCAGACAGGTCCTGGGCTCTCGTGTTAGAAAATCATTTAAGAATCATTACTAGGAAACCCCGAGGATTTATGCTCTCCGGTGCCTTCATTATATGCATTGCAAATTAAGATTCCTGAGTGATGATGGGCAACGATTCCAGACCGCAGACCGATCGCAGACATAAATCCACGCGGCCCAGAGATTCTGCCACGTCTTGAAGGAACAATGCGCCAATAATACGGATTCTGTCACCATGAATGGGGCATAATGACGATTTCACCTTCTTGACTACCCGCGATGAATGGAACAGACGCACAAAAAAAATTTAGAGGTTAAAAGTGCCGCGAACAGACTTTGGTTGTGGCACCTAAATGAAATAATATTTTCTTTCTTCGGCAGAAGCCGATTTGGAACCAAGCTTTCTGGGTAACATTTACGTGGCTTGCTGATCTCCAGCCTTCACTTCAGTCTTGCAGTATCACTCCATCTCTAAAGTGGGCCCCGCCTAGTTGTAGGCAGATGTAGATCAGCAAGGGTGGCACTGTTTGGAGGCCGGGTGGAGGACAAGCGGGAAACCAGGTTCCTCGAAGACCTCCGTAGGTGGCATTAGGGGAGCAGCTGTACGATTGAACTCTGCTGCGCCGACTGATCTGGTGTCCATCTTTGATTTGGGCAGTGCTTATAAAAAGCACTGTCCCCTTTGGGTTGGCATGCATAGTAGGTAGATTAGGGAGAGATCTCCCACTGGCTATCTCTTGCTGACCTCTAGCCTTCACTTCAGTCCTGCAGTATCACTCCATCTCTAAAGTGGGCCCCACCTAGTTGTAGGCAGATGTAGATCAGCAAGGGTGGCACTCTTTGGCGGGTAACATTTACTTGACTTGCTGATCTCCAGCCTTCACTTCAGTCTTGCAGTATCACTTCATCTCTAAAGTGGGCCCCACCTAGTTGTAGGCAGATGTAGTTCAGCAAGGGTGGCACTGTTTGGAGGCTGGGTGGAGGACAAGCGGGAAACCAGGTTCCTCCAAGACCTCTGTAGGTGGCATCAAGGGAGCAGTTGTACGATGGAACGCTGCTGCGCCCACTGATCTGGTGTCCATCTTTGATTTGGGCAGTGCTTATAAAAAGCACTGTCCCCTTTGGGTTGGCATGCATAGTGGGTAGATTAGGGGCAGATCTCCTACTGGCTATCTCTTGCCGGCCTCTAGCCTTCACTTCAGTCTTGCAGTATCACTCCATCTCTAAAGTGGGCCCCACCTAGTTGTAGGCAGATGTAGATCAGCAAGGGTGGCACTCTTTGGCGGGTAACATTTACTTGACTTGCTGACCTCTAGCCTTCACTTCAGTCTTGCAGTATCACTCCATCTCTAAAGTGGGCCCCACCTAGTTGTAGGCAGATGTAGTTCAGCAAGAGTGGCATTGTTTGGAGGCCGGGTGGAGGACAAGCGGGAAACCAGGTTCCTTCAAGACCTCCATAGGTGGCATCAGGGGAGCAGTTGTACAATTGAACCCTGCTGCGCCTACTGATCTGGTGTCCATCTTTGATGTGGGCAGTGCTTATAAAAAGCACTGTCCCCTTTGGGTTGGTGTGCATAGTGGGTAGATTAGGGACAGATCTCCCACTGGCTACCTCTTGCTGACCTCTAGCCTTCACATCAGTCTTGCAGTATCACTCCATCTCTAAAGTGGGCCCCACCTAGCTGTAGGCGGATGTAGTTCAGCAAGGGTGGCACTGTTTGGAGGCCGGGTGGAGGACAAGCGGGAAACCAGGTTCCTCCGAGACCTCCGGAGCAGCTGTCCGATTGAACGCTGCTGCTCCGTCTGATTTGGTGGCCATCTTAGATGTGGGCAGTGCTTATAAAAAGCACTGTCCCCTTTGGGTTGGCGTGCATTCTGCATAGTGGGTAGATTAGGCACAGATCTCCCACTGGCTATGGACAGTCAGATAAGCATAGTGTCAGGTTCTGGTGGAGGAGGGACAGTAGCCTTCCTGATGTCCAGGTGTCTATAGTGTGCACTGTTATCCTTGCCTGGTTCATTGTATGTGTTCTGGTCCGGTGTGGCCGTATCTGTGGAGTTTGAGAGTCTATCTCTCAATATCATCACGTTAATATACATTACTGCATCAACCAGTCTCCGTGTGAGTTTTCTTCCTCTACAGACAGTGAGCCTGGGCCACACCTACGTAGTCCCACATGGGCCAGCTACAGGACTATTCCTTCTCTTCTCTAAACTTCCCTCAAGACTGACTCACTCGCCAAACTAACCCACTATGTATAACTTGGAGAATGGCACCACCTAGTAGAAAAACAAAGAACTGGTCTAACACCCCCTTATAAGAGGTCCAACCAATACTTTGTACAGGGATCTGTTATGTCTTCCCCTATGATGTCTTTGCCCAACTTATGAATAGTGCAATATCCTATCTTCCAGTGCCGGGATACCACTTCTATGTACTATGAGGTAGAATTTTGGCAAGCAAGTTTCAATGCGGGGGTGAGTATATGTTGCTGGAAATCTTGACATTTTGGAAAAACACCAATAGACATTCCCTAGATTTGGAATTCTGTGGGGTATTGGGTAGCTGAGGCATGATAGACTGAAGCAGGGGAGGACTGAAAACTCATGGGGCCCCCGGGCAATAGGGGAACATGGGGCCCTTGTGTCCTTGCCCAAACTCAAAAAAGCCTATTAAAAAGGTACCAGGGGCATCTCATGGGGCCCCCTACTGACCCTGGGCCCCCGGGCAGTGCCAGAGTTTCCAAATAGTCAGTCCGTCCCTGGACTGAAGATTGAATATTACCATTGGATAGCTGAGTCATGCTAGACTAAAGATTGAATATTACCATTGGATAGCTGAGTCATGCTAGACTGAAGATTGAATATTACCATTGGATAGCTGAGTCATGCTAGACTGAAGATTGAATATTACCATTGGATAGCTGAGTCATGCTAGACTGAAGATTGAATATTACCATTGGATAGCTAAGGCATCATAGATTGAAAATTACCATTGGGTAGTTGAGGCATCATAGACTTCACATGCACCCTCCCCAAAAAACTCTCTAGCAATACACATCAAACTGAGCAAGTGCAGAATGTCACCTAGAGCTCTGTACTATCCAAGAACAGTAGAAGGGGAGGATCAGCGAAGACAGGATCAAACAGCCTTTTTACAGAATGCAGAGGATTAACCCCTTAGGTTCCACTGTGAGTATAACAAGCATGCTTTACTGCATCCACAGACTCATTGTACTGTTGTGGGTTTAGTAACACTTTAAATGCGTGCATTAAATAAGACGTGGTCCAGGCATGCAATATTTAAGGAATGTATGAAATTTCAGCTGGTTGTTAAGGAGCTGGCATCTGTCACGTCCTTAACAACCAGTGAATAGCCGGGTCTGATGTGGATTTTGGGGGAACCTCAAGCCAAAAATGAAAAAGAAAAAAAAATTGGTCATTTCTTGCACATAGGGCAGCCCATTGAAATAAATGGACTTTCCTATAAGTGACGCATGGGAACTTGGGTTTCTTCTGTTTTTCTCTTTTATGTATTGATTGTTTTTTTGTCCTATATAAAGATGGAACCCAATTATCACCCACAGAGCCATTTCACTAATTAGGGAAAATGTGCATGCTCTTTTGGACCTGGAGTAGGGTGAAGCAAGCCGCAGCTAATAAAGAGGTATCACTTACCGTAAACTCCAGACTTTTTTTTACAAGCAGGTAATTTGGTATTTTGCCAATTTTGTTTCATTTTTGTAAAGTTATAGCCCTGGCTTAATTCCTGCTTCTGCATTGTACTCACAACATGACCATACGCAGAGGGTCCTATCAATGCAAGCTTGTTCCACGGTATCGCTGTCCTCTACATTTCATATAAGACATCAGTCAGATCCGGCTAAAAATAGCTTGATGGTTGGCAAATCCTGTATACCCCTTAGATTGGTGGTCTCCAAACTGTGGCCCAGGGGCCAGATGTGGTCTTTTACTTGCTTTTATGTGTCCTTTGGGGCATTATTCTCCCCTCTGTCAGCAACAGAGGGGAATAGTTCCTACCACTGACACCAACAAAGGGACACTATTCCTCCTATTGACACCAATGATGGGGCACTATTCCTCCTATTGACACCAATGATGGGGCACTAATCCTCCTATTGATACCAATGATGGGACACTAATCCTCCTATTGATACCAATGATGGGACACTAATCCTCCTATTGATACCAATGATGGGACACTAATCCTCCCATTGACACCCATGATGGGACGCTATTCCTACCACTATCACCAATGATGGGGCACTATTCCCCCTGCTGATACCAATGATGGGGCACTTATCCTCCTATTGATACCAATGATGAGGCACTATTCCTCCCATTGACACCCATGATGGGGCACTATTCCTCCCACTAACGCCAATGATTGGGAACTATTCCTCCCATTGACACAGATGATGGGGAACTATTCCTCCCCTTGACACCCATGATGGGGCACTATTCCTCCTATTGATACCAATGATGGTGCACTAATCCTCCTATTGATACCAATGATGGGGCACTAATCCTCCTATTGATACCAATGATGGGGCACTAATCCTCCTATTGATACCAATGATGGGGCACTATTCCTCCCACTAACACCAATGATGGGATGCTATTCCTCCCATTGATACCACTGATGGAGCACTATTACTCCACCTAATACCAAAGATGGGGCACTGTTTACTTCCACTGACGCTAGGACATTTTCTTCTCCCACTGGCCACAGTATGGCCCACCAAAAGTGTGAAGAACAGTAAATTGGCCCTTTGTTTAGAAAGTTTGGAGACCTGCCTTAGATGGAAGGACCCACAAACTCCTTCTGTTGGACTTTGGCTTCAAAGGGTAGAGAAGCTAAATTTAATGGAAGACTTGGTACTATCAAAATAAGACAAACATGAGGTATATACCAAATCATGGGCTTTATGGAAAATATTCATTTTTTGAAGGAGGGGCAATCCCCCCCCCCCCCTGAGGTGTTATATTTCCATGTTGGCTACAATCCATGCTTGTGTGTACTAAGATACCTGACCACATCTGAATTTTGCGATGCTTTCTAAGGTTGGAAACTGTTGTAATTAAAATAAAGAATTTGTAAAGTGGCTTCTGTACTTTTCCTTCCAGCAAGCTATTTTTTTTTTTTCAAAGTGAAGACGTGAAGATTGGACACCTCCAGCTTTCTTGTGATTTCTGGTGGCCATGAACCAGCCCCATTCTATAGACCAGGGGTCTCCAAACTTTCTGTACAAAGGGCCAGTTTATTGATTTTCAAACTTTAGGGGGGGGGGGGGCGGACAGTGGCCAGCGGAAGTGGACATTTTCCTGGCATTAGTGGGAGTAAACATTGCCACATTTGGTTTTGGGGGAGGAACAACCCTATCATGGGGAGGAATAGTACCCCATTATTGAGGTCAGTGGGAGAAATGGTGCCACATTGTTGGATTCAGTTGGCAGAACAGTGTCTTGTATCAGTGGGAGGAATAGTGCCAACCAAGGGCCAGATAAAGGCAAGCAAAGGGCCGCATCTGGCCCCAGGGCCACAGTTTGGAGACCACTGCTATAGACCATAGTTTTCATTTTCTGGGGTTCCTTCCATTTTTTTCTTTTATATATTGATGATTGTTTTTTTTTTGTCCTATAGCAAGATGGAACCCAATTATCACCTGCAGAGCCATTTCTCTAATTAGAGAAAATGGCGGTCCAGATCCAAAAATGAAACCCCCGGAGCTCTTATTATATTTCCGGCAGTTTATTTTATTTTTTTTAAAGAGATACAATCAGTCAGGATGATCGAGCCGATGAAGACATTAACGTTTCAATAAACGTTACAATTTTCAATAGGGCGTCTTGGTCCTTTTTTTTGTGGAATTGGTTTCAAGCAATTAGATCAAGCAATTGAGTTTTTATACCTTTGTATGTCATTACATATAGGCAAGCATGGAGCAACATCTAGTCATGAATAAAGGGTGTATACTTTATATAGGCATTCCATTCCAAAGTCGGAGAAAGGAAGATATTGAGGTTAGGCTTCTAGAGAAGGGAGGTCATCAATAGAAGATAAAAGTAGCAAGATAAATGAGGAAAGGGAAGGAAGGTGAAGAAGGACATTCCACCCGAGCCTCAGCTGTCTAGCGAAGTATAATGACCCAAGGGTCCACTGTCTTTTCTAATCTTGTTTGGTTTTTATTAATTATGCATATGGCTTTGTCAATAATTATCACCCAATTGAGTTTCTTTATTACCAATTAAAATTTATGAAATCGATTACTCTCTGGTGATGTGGGTAGGTTAATTGCCGTCTAATGGCGCCCAATTGGAGTCTCTGTAGCACACAGGTGAAGCTTAGAGGATGAGCTTGGTTATTTTAGTAGGAATATTTTAGGTATTTCGAGTTTAAATGTATGAAATACACTCACCGGCCACTTTATGAGGTCCACCTTGCTAGTCCCGGGTTGGACCCCCTTTTGCCTTCAGAACTGTCTTCATTCTTCATGACATAGATTCAACAAGGTGTTGGAAACATTCCTCAGAGATTTTACTCCATATTGACATGATGGTATCACACAGTTGCTGCAGATTTGTCGGCTCCACATCCATGATGAGAATCTCCCATTCCACTACATCCCAAAGGTGGTCTATTGGATGGAGATCTGGTGACTGTGGAGGCCATAGGAGTGCAGTGACCTCATTGTCATGGTCAAGAATCCAGTTGGAGATGATTTGAGCTTTGTGACATGGTGCATTATCCTGCTGGAAGGAGGCATGAGAAGATGGGGACACTGGAGTCATAAAGGGGTGGACATGGTCAGCAACAATACTCAGGTAGGCCGTGGTGATTAAACGATGCTCAATTAGAACTAAGGAGTCCAAAGTATGCCAAGAAAATATCCTCCACATCATGACACCACCACCAGCCTGAACCGTTGATACAAGGCAGGATGGATCCACCACACCATGACACCACCACTACCATCCTGAACCGTTGATACAAGGCAGGATGGATCCACCACACCATGACACCACCACCAGCCTGAACCGTTGATACAAGGCAGGATGGATCCATGCTTATATGTTGTTTACGGCAACTTCTGACCCCACCATCTGAATGTCGCAGCTGAAATCCAGACTCATCAGACCAGGCAACGTTTTTCCAATCTTTTATTGTCAAATTTTGGTGAGCCTGTGCGAATTGCAGCTTCCATTTCCTGTTTCCCTTAGCTAACAGGAGTGGCACTCGGTGTGGTCTTCTGCTGCTGTAGCTCATCTGCTTCAAGGTTGGAAGTGTTGTGTGTTCAGAGATGGTATTCTGCATACCTTGGTTGTAATGAGTGGTTATTTGGGTTACTGTTGCCGTTCTATCACCTGCCCATTCTCCTCTGACCTCTGACATCAACAAGGCATTTTCCTCCACACAACTGCCACTCACTGGATATTTTATCTTTTTCGGACCATTCTCTGTACACCTTAGAGATGGTTGTGTGTGAAAATCCCAGTAAATCAGCATTTTTTTAAATACTCAGACCAGCCCGTCTGGCGCCAACAACCATGCCATGTTCAAAGTTACTTAAATCCCCTTTCTTCCCCATTCTGTTGCTCGGTATAGCAAGTATATAGATAGATGATAGATAAATATGTGTGAATACACAAAACTCCACCCAAAAGAGGACCAAAAGAGGATGGGTCTGACCAATTAACACAATCACATAATTAAAAACAATATGAGAAAGGATCAAATGAGTGAATGAGTGATACAGGTTTGGTAATATAAATGGCAGGTCCAAAACTCCAAAAAAAAAAAAAAAGAGAAGATGGGAAAAAGATAAATGCGGGACCAAAAATGTCATTTATCTTACTGAGTGCAATATCGTGGATGCACATCCAGGTCTCTTCGCATTAGGATTGGGGAGCATTATAATGGGGCCAATTATATGGAGGAAAGAAATAAATCTCAGGTCTCTAGACATTTTAAACATGTACATTCAGGTGATATGCAATCTTTTTCCTTTTGTGGGATAAAAAGGGTTAACAAAATTTCTTCGTGGTGGTGATTTCCATTGCAAGTTGTTAGAGAGAGAGGTTTGGTGGATTTTCACCCTGGGTACTAGAAGTCCAGTCGGTATGAATTTAAGAAAGGATGTGGATTGTAAAATGGATATATTAGACATCCGATGGTCTCATTTATCCTTTTCCCTTCTTATTTTTTCCATCTCTATAAGTATCGATTTATTGTGAGTTTTGGATCTAACATTTATATTACCAAACCTGTATCACTCATTTGATCCTTTCTCATATTGTTTTTAAACTCCCTGGCGGTCTGATTATTTCCGATTTTTGGTGCTGAAAGCGGTAAATTTTTTTGCATGGAAATATGTAGTTTTTTATTGTAGGCTGTAATTCTTAGGAATAACTCACTGAAATCTGTCCGAACAAAAGTCTAGTAAACATCCCGGGGAGGATAAAATTTGAAACACGAAATCGTAAATTATAATTTAATTAATAATCATAAAAAATATTATAATAATCATAAATTTAATTCAATAATATAATCAAACCAAAAACACTGAAATGTGAAATAGAGCGCCAAGTTCGCACATCGCTGAGCAAAGTCGCAGAATCGTTTTCAGTGTCTGATGAGGAATTTCCCCCACCAATCATTATCACTCAATTCTGCAAGTGGTTCTGATTTACTATCGCTGTTCTCTAGCCGGTCTAAAACCGCGTCTGACCTAAAGGGACGCTTTTTGGACGCCATGGACGTTTCTCAGTTTCCAGGCAGAGAGAACAGTAAAAATGCAGGCAGGGCGCCGGACAAAGCACTCGGGACAAAATGTATGTGAAATGCATTGAAACAGCAATGTTTTACTATATAATAATCATTTTTAAAAAAATGAAATTTTTTTAAAAATTTCAAATTTGCCGCCGGTTCTGGCACCCATACGTCCCGACGTCACAGGGACCGGAACACGGAAGCCGGATGCCGGCATCGGCCGGAGGAGATGGCCGGGGACGCTGCAGGGGACACATTGCGAGAGTGAAGGACAAGGTAAGCGCTGCAGGGACTCCCTGAGCAACGCCACATGGTAAGCCCGAGTGTAGCTCAGGGTTACCGCTCTTGGTACTGAAACTTTACCCCGAGCTACACTCGGGAATACCGCCAGGGAGGTTAATTATGTTACATAGTTAGTCTGGCTGAAAAAAGACAAAAGTCCATCCAGTGCAAACATAAAATAAAAAAGTTATAATCCTACACACACAGTTTATCCAGAGGAAGGCAAAAAACCCAGCAAAGCACGATCCAATTTGCTCCTGCTGGGAAAAAATTCCTCCCTGATCCCCCGAGAGGCAATCGGATATTCCCTGGATCAACTTTCCCTATAAATGTTATATCCAGTTATATTCTGTGTATCCAAGAAAGAATCCAGGACTTTCCTACAGCAATCCACTGAGCTGGCCACAACCAACTCTGGAGGGAGTCTATTCCACATTCTCACAGCTCTTACTGTGAAGAAACCTTTCCGTGTTTGGAGATTACACCTCTTTTCCTCCAAACATAAAGAGCGCCCCCTTGTCCTCTGTGATGACCTCAGGGGGAATAATTCTACACCGAGTTCACTATATGAACCACTGATGAAGAGAGAATAAATTCAGTTCCTCTAATCTTTCCTCATAGCTGATCTCCTCCATGCCTCTTATCAGTTTGGTTGCCCTTCTCTGTACTTCCTCCAGTTCCCCAATGTTCTTTTTGTGAATTGGAGTCCAAAACTGAACTGCATATTCCAGATGAGGCCTTACTAATGATTTGTACTGGGGGGGGGGGGGGGGCGGGGATGATATCTCTCTGGAGTCTACTATACCTCTCCTAATACAAGAGAGGATTTTGCTCGCTTTAGAAACCGCTTGTGATTGTGTTAATTGTTCATACCCGTCCTCTTTTGGGTGGAGTTTTGAGTATGCTCATATATATATATGTTATTTATTTTATTAAGCACTATGCTGTGATCAAGGCTACTTGCCGAAACGTGTCCGTGTGCTTTTGTGTCACTCTGGTATCACTAAAAAAGCTTTCATGAAGATTTTGGAGTTGCTTTCTCTTCCTGCTTTTTGTATACTGATTAGATCAGGTTATAAATCCTTATGCAGGATTTACGTACTTTGCCACCCAATGTGATACATAGTGCCTATTGGGCACAAAAGTTGTAGCTTGGGGGATGGGCTTGGTTTTTTTTCATGGGAACCATGCACCACCTCGTCCGTGTATATTCAGAATGTGTGTACTGTGTGGCATTGCCACCAAATGTGATACATACATGGTGCCCATATGGCCACAGCCTTTGTAGAAGAAAGGGGAAGCTTGCGGGATGAGCTTGGTTATTCTGGTGGGACCCACATGGAAGAAAAATATATTTGAAATATATTTTAATAATATTCTTCCCAAATATATTGCCATATATTTGAAATACTATGTTGGCCACATTCAATATATTTCAATATATATATATATATATACACACTGCATGTTGAAATGCATTTTTATTACAAAATATATGAAGAATATGTTTTCAAATACATTTCAAATATACTGTATGTTTTTAAAAATACAAATCTACATTTTTGGAATTCATTACAAATATATGTAAAAACTATACTGTATGTTAAAATTACTTTTTTTATATGTTAAAAAAATCTGAAGAATTTATTTAAAAAACATATATTTTTTTAAAAAAAATATTTTTTAAAATCTATTCTTCAGATCTTTTTTTAACATATAAATAAGTCATTTTAAAATATAGTTTTTACATATATTTGTAAATACATTCCAAAAATGTAGATTTGTATTTTTAAAGATGTACGGTTTATTTGAAATGAATTTTTAAAAATGTTTTCAAATATTTTATAATAAAAATGCATTTCAACATGCAGTATATATATATATTTTTTTATTTTTTTATTTTTTTTTTTAAATATATTGAATATGGCCAACATTGTAGAATATTTTTAAAATATATTTCAAATATATTTCTCTTCCATATGGGGAACCATGTACTGCCTCTATTTATTCAGAATTTACATACTGTGTGGCATTGCCACCTAAACGTGATACATGATGCCCAATTGGCCGTGGTCTCTCTAGCAAAAACGTGAACTAATGGGGGATGGACATGGTTATTCTAATGAAAAAAAAATCAGAAGAATATATTTAAAAAATATATACATTTTTAAAAATATATATTTGTTAATTATATTCTTCAGATTTATTTTAAAATATAAATAAGTCATTTTAACATACAGTTTTTACATATGCATTCCAAAAATGTAGATTTGTATTTTTAAAGACATACAGTATATTTGAAATGTATTTTTAAAAATATTTTTCAGATATTTCGTAAGAAAAATGTATTTCAACATGCAGTACATATACATATATATATATATAGAGAGAGAGAGAGAGAGAGAGAGAGCTATATATATAGATATTTTTATATATATATATATAATATCTCTCTCTCTCTCTCTCTCTATATATATATATATATATAATAATAATAATAAAACAAAATATTATATATATATATATATATATATATATATATATATATATATATATATATATATTAAGATATATTTTTATATAATGTATTTTTAAAAAATATTTTTCATATATTTTGTAATAAAAATGTATTTCAACATGCAGTGTGTGTGTGTGTATATATATATATATATACAGTCAGGTCCATAAATATTGGGACATCGACACAATTCTAACATTTTTGGCTCTATACACCACCACAATGGATTTGAAATCAAATGAACAAGATGTGCTTTAACTGCAGACTGTCAGCTTTAATTTGAGGGTATTTACATCCAAATCAGGTGAACGGCGTAGGAATTACAACAGTTTGCATATGTGCCTCCCACTTGTTAAGAGACCAAAAGTAATGGGACAGAATAATAATCATAAATCAAACTTTCACTTTTTAATACTTGGTTGCAAATCCTTTGCAGTCAATTACAGCCTGAAGTGTGGAACGCATAGACATCACCTGACGCTCGGTTTCATCCCTGGTGATGCTCTGCCAGGCCTCTACTGCAACTGTCTTCAGTTCCTGCTTGTTCTTGGGACATTTTCCCTTCAGTTTTGTCTTCAGCAAGTGAAATGCTTAATCGGATTCAGGTCAGGTGACTGACTTGGCCATTGCATAACATTCCACTTCTTTCCCTTAAAAAACTCTTTGGTTGCTTTTGCAGTCTGCTTTGGGTCATTGTCCATCTGCACTGTGAAGCGTCCAATGAGTTGTGAAGCATTTGGCTGAATATGAGCAGATAATATTCCCGAAACACTTCACAATTCATCCGGCTGCTTCTGTCAGCAGTCACATCATCAATAAATACAAGAGAAGCAGTTCCATTGGCAGCCATACATGCCCACGCCATGACACTACCACCACCATGCTTCACTGATGAGGTGGTATGCTGAGGATCATGAGCAGTTCCTTCTCCATACTCTTCTCTTCCCATCACTCTGGTACAAGTTGATGTTGGTCTCATCTGTCCATAGGATGTTGTTCCAGAACTGTGAAGGCTTTTTTACATGTCGTTTGGCAAACTCTAATCTGGCCTTCCTGTTTTTGAGGCTCACCAATGGTTTCCATCTTGTGGTGAACCCTCTGTATTCACTCTGGTGAAGTCTTCTCTTGATTGGTGACTTTGACACACATACACCTACCTCCTGGAGAGTGTTCTTGATCTGGCCAACTGTTGTGAAGGGTGTTTTCTTCACCAGGGAAAGAATTCTTCGGTCATCCACCACAGTTGTTTTCCAAGGTCTTCCGGGTCTTTTGGTGTTGCTGAGCTCACCGGTGCGTTCCTTCTTTTTAAGAATGTTCCAAACAGTTGTTTTGGCCGCCTAATGTTTTTGCTATCTCTCTGATGGGTTTGTTTTGTTTTTTCAGCCTAATGATGGCTTCACTGATAGTGACAGCTCTTTGGATCTCATCTTGAGAGTTGACAGCAACAGATTTCAAATGCAAATAGCACACTTGAAATGAACTCTGGACCTTTTATCTGCTCATTGTACTTGGGATAATGAGGGAATAACACATACCTGGCCATGGAACAGCTGAGAAGCCAATTGTCCCATTACTTTTGGTCCCTTGACAAGTGGGAGGCACATATGCAAACTGTTGTAATTCCTACAGCGTTCACCTGATTTGGATGTAAATACCCTCAAATTAAAGCTGACAGTCTGCAGTTAAAGCACATTTTGTTTGTTTCATTTCAAGTCCATTGTGGTGGTGTATAGAGCCAAAAATGTTAGAATTGTGTTGATGTCCCAATATTTATGGACCTGACTGTATATATATACATTTATTGAAATATATTGATTATGGCCAAAATTGTAGTATTTCAAATATATGGCAATATATTTGGGAAGAATATTTTTAAAATATATTTAAAATTTAATTTTCTTCCATATGGGGAACCATGTACTGCCTCTATTTATTCAGAATTTACATACTGTGTGGCATTGCCACCAAATGTGATACATGATGCCCAATTGGCCGTGGTCTCTGCAGCACAAAGGTGAACTAATGGGGGATGGACATTGTTATTCTAATGAAAATCATGTACCACCTCATCAGTATTTTCTACTTTGATTCAATTAAGGAAAAAAAATAATTGAAAATCTGGATAAGTAATCCACAGCCACCTGCCATTCATGAATGTCTGAAGGTCTTGTTCCCATTGTATGTAAGTTATAGAGAAGTTGTAGTATGAAAGTTGTAGATAAAGGATATATATTACCTCTTGAAGTTAATCTAGTTTAACAAATGAGTGCAAACGAGGTCAAGGTGAGAGTTATAGAGCAACTGATATTCTTGTTTGAAATATAATGTGATACATGATGCCCAATTGGCCACAGTCTCTGTACCAAAAAAGTGAAGCTTCGGGGATGAGCATGTTTATTATAACGGGAACCATGTACCACCTCGTGTTTTGTAGTTTGATTCAATTAATGATGTATGTATTGAAACTCTGGATAAGTTCTCTGCAACTAAAGTACCTGCCATGCATGAATGTGTAAGGATTTCTGAAGGTCTTGTTCCTATGATATTATTTGGTTAAGTTTTTGAGAACTTCAACAAAATGGCGGCCGTCTGCACACAGGCACCCACTCCCTGTTGCATGAGTATGAATGGAATGGGTAAAAGATGGCTTTAGTTCCTGTACCCTACCTGTAGAGAACGCCTCAGGAGAACTTCAGGAGTTGTCTACAAGTGGAGAACAGGAGCTAAGGTCATCTTTTACCCATTCCATTCACACTCATGTAACAGGGAGTTGGTGTCTGTGTGCAGACGGCCACCATTTTGTTGAAGTCTACTGGAGCTTGACAAGTCGATCCTTGTCTGTCTTGGACCATTCTGTCCACGCATTGATCCTACTGATACAGGTTTGGGAGGCATTTGAGCGGAGCTTATTTTTTTATTATTTTGGGCTACATATGTAACTTTCTGAGTAGTTGTAGTAAGTTGTGATAAAAGGATATACGGCCTGGAGATTTCCTAGTTTTGCAAGTTCAAACATGGTCATGGTGGGGGATGTAGGAGGGAACCTGGAAATACCAAAAGGTTCCTATCTGAGGTAGGTGATATTCCCATTTGAAATAGTCCAGTCTACGAATACTCCATCCAGTTAAAAAAAAATGGAACAATTTGAAGCAATTTGTCCACCAATTGTAAAGGTGTGGTTCACAGCCAGGTTTGAACTTTGGGTTTTCCAAGATGGATTTTAGGGATGAGCACAGGGAACCCAGCGCACGTCTGCCATTCTGTCTGTTTCATGCAGAACGAAAGTAGGATAAGGTAAGACACGATGTACTGTAGGTTGCCTCAGTATACATGGAATCCACATCAATCATTCTATTGGTGTCAGGGAACAGGAGGGAACCTCTGTCTGCTCTCTTCTTTAGAGGCTATGACAAGAAAGGGACCAATGACCGCAGATGATGGCTACATCCCATAAATAGCAAGGTTCTGGTCACAAATAGGAAAAAGGTTTCTAAAAATGTCCTCTGCCCGTTACCAAAATCCTCTTTTCTTCTATCTTAGAAGATGAAATCAAGAACCAATAAGTCTGCTCAAAGACTGATATGGATCTCTACCTCACTACTGACCCCTGAACTCTGCCTCACATAGTCCTGACCTCTGAAATCTGCCTCACTTACGCCTGACCCCTAAACTCTGCATCACTTACTCCTGAGCTCTGAAGTCTGCATTACCTACTCCTGACCTCTGAACTCTGCATTACCTACTCCTGACCTGTGAACTTTGCATCACTTACTCCTGACCTCTGAACTCTTCATCACTTACTCCTCACCTCTGAACTCTGCATCACTCCTGACCTCTGAACTCTGCATCACTCCTGACCTCTGAACTCTGCATCACTCCTGACCTCTGAACTCTGCATCACTCCTGACCTCTGAACTCTGCATTACTCCTGACCTCTGAACTCTGCATCACTCCTCACCTCTGAACTCAGCATCACTTACTCCTGACCTTTGAACTCTGCATCACTCCTCACTTCTGAACTCTGCATCACTCCTGACCTCTGAACTCTGCATCACTCCTGACCTCTAAACTCTGCATCGCTTACTCCTAACCCCTGAACTCTGCATCACTCCTGACCTCTGAACTCTGCATCACTTACACCTGACCCCTGAACTCTGCATCACTTACACCTGACCTCTGAACTCTGCATCACTTACACCTGACCTCTGAACTCTGCATCACTTAGTCCTGACCCCTGAACTCTGCGTCACTTACTCCTGACCTCTGAACTCCTGAACTCTGCATCCCTTTAAGCCACAACCAATATTCAACGCAATGAAAACCACACCCACTTTGTGTTACGCCGCGCTGCGTGTGCCGCACTCTCTGTTTTCTCAGGAGGTCTCAGCGGATGTTCTAGCACACAGGTCCACTGCTTTCAGAACATGTCCCTGCTCTGCGATGAAGTAGGAACATTCCATATTCCCGATGATGATCTCTAGCCCATGGTCACCACAACTCCCCATCACAGAGAGGAAGGATTTATAAAGCGATTTCCTATGCAAACAACGAGCGTATGTTCTCCTTTTACATTTTAAAAGTCATTTCTTCGGCTTTAATCCTCTCCTACTCTGAAAACCATCGGGACGGCTTTGAAATGTGATCACAGCAGCGAAGTCCTCCCTCATTATCTCTAATACTTTAACCACCGATTATAAAAGTGATTTTTTTTTGGGGGGGGGAAATCATCACATCACAGCGCCAGTTGGGGCCGGCAGTTGAAGGATCCCTGCTGATGTTTATTTATGTAATCCCTGTTGTTGCTAAGAGACCGATAAACGACCTGTGCACCGCTCTATATCAATAAAGTTTTATTTTCTCTTTGAAGATCACGCAAAATGCTTTGAACTTTTTCATGCTTCAAGTTTCAATGGATTCAACGTTTCTTCTTTTATGGTTGAGTTCTGACGTTTTGTTTTTTTGTTGTTGTTGGTTTTTTTTTTATCTTGTTTAGTTGCATTTCTGCCTATGGAAATGGCAAACCTCATTATAGGACAATGGTTTTCGCTTTGAACCATTAATTTTCATTTAAACTCCTAGACATCCCTGTTAACACTCTTAAAGTAGATGAAAACCCAATCTCCAAAGTGTCCCAGAAGCTTTAACATGTCAATGTCATTTTAAAAGGTTTTTTTCTGGGAGTCATGATAATATTTCCTGGTGATCCTGCCATAGTGGTCCTTGTTCAGGCACTTCCTGCTATGGGGTGACACTGCTCTGGCCTCTCAATTGTGCCCTCATGTTGTCACCGCTAGCTGTTAACCTCCCTAGCGGTCTGATTATGTCCATATTTCTGTGCTCAAAGCGGTACATTTTTTTGCATGGAAATATGTATTTTTTTATTGTAGGCTGTAATTTTTAGGAATAACTCACTGAAATCTGTCCGAACAAGAGTCTAGTAAACATCCCGGGGAGGATAAAACTTGAAACACAAAATCATAAATTATAATTTAATAAATAATCATAAAAAATAATAATAATAATAATAATAAATGTAATTCAATAATATAATCAAACCAAAAACACTGAAATGTGAAATAGAGCGCCAAGTTCGCACATCGCTGAGCAAAGTCGCAGAATCGTTTTCAGTGTCTGATGAGGAATTTCCCCCACCAATCATTATCACTCAATTCTGCAAGTGGTTCTGATTTACTTTCGCTGTTCTCTAGCCGGTCTAAAACCGCGTCTGACCTAAAGGGACGCTTTTTGGACGCCATGGACGTTTCTCAGTTTCCAGGCAGAAAGAACAGTAAAAATGCAGGCAGGGCGCCGGACAAAGCACTCGGGACACAATGTATGTGAAATGGTTTGATACAGGAATGTTATACTATGTGATTTTAGTGTATTTAGTGAATATCACTTTTAAAATGTTCAAATTTCCCGCCAGTTCCGTCCCCCGTACGTCCCGACGTCGCAGGGAACGGAACCCGGAAGACAGATGCCGGCATCGGCCGGAGGACATTGCCGGGGACACTGCAGGGGGGACATTGCGGGAGTGCAGGACAAGGTAAGTGAAGAAGAGATCCCGAAGCAACGCTGCAGTGTATTCCCGAGTGTAGCTCGGGGGGGTCACCGCTTGTGGTGCTGAAATTTTACCCCGAGCTACACTCGGGAATACCGCCAGGGGGGTTAATGGTCATTTCAACACACATTAGACAGGTATGGTCCACTAGTGTTACCATCAGGAAATACTTCATGTGGACGGGAATCCATGTGCTCCTCTGCTTGTTCCTGGATCCATCTTACATACAATGTACAATTCTGGTTTTGAAAGTATATATTAAGGTCTACTTGTTAACCAACCTAATAGATTTTGAACTATCCAACGATGAGATCTGTGATATACACTATATTGCCAGAAGTATTGTGACACCAGCCTTTCCACCTACATGACCTTTAATGCCCCCCTAGTCTTAGTCCGTAGGGTTCAATATTGAGTTGGCCCCGCCCTTTCCACGCACATGACCTTTAATGGCCCCCCAGTCTTAGTCCGTAGGGTTCAATATTGAGTTGGCCCCGCCATTTGCAGCTTTAACAGCTTCAACTCTTCTGGGAAGGCCGTCCACAAGGTTTAGGGAAGGTTGGACCATTCTTCCAGAAGCACATTTGTCAGGTCAGGCACTGATGTCGGGGGAGGAGGCCTGGCTCGCAGTCTCCGCTCTAATTCATCCCAAAGGTGTTCTATGGGGTTGAGGTCAGGACTCTGTGCAGGACAGTCAAGTTCCTCCACCCCAAACTGGCTCCTCCATGTCTTTATGGACCTTGCTTTGTGCACTGGTACGCAGTCATGTTGGAACAGGAAGGGGCCATCCCCAAACTCTTCCCACAAAGTTGGGAGCATGAAATTGTCCAAAATGTCTTGGTATGCTGATGCCTTAAGAGTTCCCTTCACTGGAACTAGGGGGCCAATCCCAACCCCTGAAAGACAACCCCACACCATAATCCCCCCCCCCCCCCATCAAACTTTACACTTGGCACAATGCAGTCAGCCAAGTACCATTCTCTTTGCAACCGCCAAACCCAGACATGTCCATCAGATTGCCAGACAGAGAAGCGTGATTGGTCACTCCAGAGAACACGTCTCCACTGCTCTAGAGTCCAGTGGCGGCGTGCTTTACACCACGGCATCCGGCACTTTGCATTGCACTTGGTGATGTAAGGCTTGGATGGAGCTGCTCGGCCATGGAAACCCATTCCATGAAGCTCTCTACGCACTGTTGTTGGGCTCATCTGAAGGCCACACCAAGTTTGGAGGTCTTTAGCTATTGACTCTGCAGACAGTCAGCGACTTCTGCGCACTGTGCGCTTCAGCATGCGCTGACCCCGCCCTGTCATGTGACGTGGCCTACCACTTGGTGGCTGAGTGGCTGTTGTTCCCAGTTGCTTCCACTTTGTTATAATCCCACTAACAGTTGAGCGTGGAATATTTAGTAGCCAGGAAATGTCACGGATGGACTTATTGCCCAGGTGGCCACCTATCACGGGACCACACTTGGAGTCACTGAGCTCCTGAGAGCGACCCATTCTTTCACCAATGTTTGTAGAAGCAGTCTGCATGCCTAGGGGCTTGATTGTATACACCTGTGTCCATGGAGGGGATTGGAACACCTGAATCACATGATTTGGAGGGCGGGCCCAATAGTTTTGGAAATATAGTGTATGCTCAGGAGTTGCACATAATGCTCTGTTGGGTAGCAGGGACACATGCAGGGCTGGTGCTACCACTGGGGCACACTGCTGCCTTGAGCGCAGCCACAGCCGCTGGTTTCCCTACTCTCTGCCTTGGTCAGATCTAGGGGGTTCTGGGGTGGACTATGCCCATCACAGATTTTTGCTAAAAGGGGGAGGGGGATTTGGGTAAGGTGGGAGGATTTTATGCTGGGAAGGGTAATTTGGAGGGTTGTTAGCTAGAGGAGGGATTTGGTGGGGGGATTGAAGGAAGAGGATTGGTGCTGGGAGGGTGGATTGAGGGGGTTTTGTGCTAGAAGGGGGGATTTTGGGAGGGATTAGTGCTTAAATGGGGACTGGGGGGATTTGTGCTAGAAGGGGGGATTGGGAGAGGTTGTGCTAGGAGGGGGGATTTGGATGGGGAGGAAGGATTTGTGCTGGGAAGGGTAATTTGGACGGGGGTATTGATGTTGATTATTATTATACAGGATTTATATAGCGCCAACAGTTTGCTCAGCACTTTACAATATAAGGGAGAAAGTACAATTACAATACATTTCAGTACAGAAAGAATATGAGGGCCTGGCTCGTGGAGCTTACAATCTAAAGGAAGGGGGAGGGGATACAAAAGGTGATAGCTGCGGGGGATGATCTGGCGGAAGTGATTCAAGTGCAGTTCTTAGGTGGAGGTGGGGTAGGCTTCCTTGAAGAAGTGAGTTTTCAAAGATCACCTAAAGGCAGACAGGCTGGGGGCTGACCAGACATGCTGTGGTAGGGAGTTCCAGAGGATGGGAGAGGCTCTGGAGAAGTCCTGGAGGCGAGCATGGGAGGAGGTGATGAGGGAGCTAGAGAAGAGGATATCATGGGAGGAGCGATTTGGGCGGTATCTGCGGATGAGGTTGGCAATGTAGCTGGGGGCAGTGTTGTGGATGGCTTTGTAAACTGTGGTTAGTATTTTGAATTTTATACATCGGGTTAGTGGAAGCCAGTGAAGGGATTGGCAGAGAGGGGTGGAGGACACTGAGTGGAGGTCAGTGGAGGGATTGGCAGAGAGGGGTGGAGGACACTGAGTGGAGGTCAGTGGAGGGATTGGCAGAGAGGGGTGGAGGACACTGAACGGAGGTCAGTGGAGGGATTGGCAGAGAGGGCTGGAGGACACTGAGTGGAGGTCAGTGAAGGGATTGGCAGAGAGGGGCAGCAGTCGCTGATCGGTTGGTAAGGTGTATGAGTCTAGCAGCAGCATTCATGTTGATATAAATGTAGTTCCCCTCTAGTTAGCAAGAGGGAGCTAGCTAGTTTTTTTTTTTTTACAGAGAAAGGCTGAGTAGCAGCCTGGGCATGAGTCAGCCTGGGTGTGAGTCAGCTAGATCTTCTTAGGTCAGGGTTCAGGGCTCTGCAGATCAGTTCTCTGATACCTCCCCTTGCTCTAGGGACTTGAGAAGTTTGTAGAAGGCAGTGGGTGAGGATGAAGAGGGGCTAATTTGCATACTTAATGGATCCTAACCAATCTCCAGACAGGAGGCTTAGCATGGGGTCAGGACAGCCATAAGTATGGTTAAGAAGCAGGAGAGTTTGGGTGGAAGATGGAGTGAGAGGCTGGGATGCAGGAGCCTGGGAGGGGGCCCAGTGTCAATGGGTCTACCTCACAGCTGAAGCTGAAAGGAGGATCTCTCAACCTCAGCAGTCCCCTGAGAGAGAGGACCACCTGTGTAGCAGGGAAGGAGCCAGCCCAGCGGAAGCCCTGAAGGCAGCCATTAATGCAACAAGATCACAGGAGAGGAAGAGTGAATAGTCTTACACCCCCTGGGCCGGATAAGGGGAAAGGGCATGCTGGTGGGAAACCTGAGTAGCCGCCATCTGGAACTGTTTGATTTAAAGGGACAAATTCTGGGTCCCCTTGCCCAGGGATTCACCCAGTACAGATGGATGAGGAGAGGATTCATCTGAGGTCTGGGGTGGTACACTAGGAGAGGCTCGAAGGCGCTCCAAGAAGAGAATTTTCTGTCTTTGGGCTTGTACATAGTTGTCCAGGAGTTGTCCTCAGTTTGATGTTTGTTGGGCATCCCATACACCCCTCAACTCCATCCAAGTTTAATATCCCTTAATAAAACTACAAAAAACAAGCTCAAGGACTGTTTACTGCCTCCAGTGTACAAGGTCTGAAGAAAATGCATGTTGCTTGGCTGTGCAGGAGATTAGGGACCCAAAATTTTAGGGACTCCTAAGGGGGTAGTGCTACATAAAATATCTAGATCCCAGACAGGCAGCTTCCACACCCCAGAGGTTCTCCCAAGATCTTCTTGGCTTGTAGTGTAATGTAGCAAAAATAGAAATTAAAGCGCCACAGCATTGTAAAAAGGTCCAGATAAAACTTTATTCTAAGACAAGAGAGGGTGTAATCCAAAGACTTTCCAACGCATTTCGGGGGTCCACAAAATGCACCCCTCATCAGGGCCAGAAGAAACATATGGACATCTCATTGTCAATACAATATCCATACAGTATCCCCTTATCAAACAAATATTGTACTGGTATGAAGATGTCTTTTTTTTAGCCCCAATGAAAGATTATTTCTTGTTGTTTTATTAAAAAAAAATATATATATATAATTTATTTGTACTGTTTCCTCAGGTTAAAGTGCTTAAAAAAAAAATAGCTGGCATTTGAGGCGCTTCCAAACACATGGCTTCAAGCCGCTAATGTGCATCTCAGAGGGCTTCTAAGTGCTCATTACCTCAAATAAAAAAAAAAAAATAACAAAAAACCCAAAATTTAGGTCAAGAACCATAATAGGCATTCTGTATGAGCTATTTTAACTGCATTCATTATTTTACACTAAACTCTGACATCTTTTATTATCAAAACGTTTAACATTTCGAAATATTGTGTAAGTGTGTTATTTTCTGGTATGAAAAGGGAATTTTACCATCACAAAACTTTATTTCTCGGCAAATATTTCCTTCTTCATTTCTCTGAAATATTTATTCTCTCTTTATCACAAGAAGCTTACCACCTGGCAGCTAGCAATATGTGAAAATAAATATCAGCATGTATATATGTACAGTCAGGTCCATGAATATTGGGACATGGACACAATTCTAACATTTTTGGCTCTATACACCACCACAATGGATTTGAAATGAAATGAACAAGATGTGCTTTAACTGCAGACTGTCAGCTTTAATTTGAGGGTATTTACATCCAAATCAGGTGAACGCTGTAGGAATTACAACAGTTTGCATATGTGCCTCCCACTTGTTAAGGGACCAAAAGTAATGGGACAATTGGCTTCTCAGCTGTTCCATGGCCAGGTGTGTGTTATTCCCTCATTATCCCAATTACAATGAGCAGATAAAAGGTCCAGAGTTCATTTCAAGTGTGCTATTTGCATTTGGAATCTGTTGCTGTCAACTCTCAAGATGAGATCCAAAGAGCTGTCACTATCAGTGAAGCCATCATTAGGCTGAAAAAACAAAACAAACCTATCAGAGAGATAGCAAAAACATTAGGCGTGGCCAAAACAACTGTTTGGAACATTCTTAAAAAGAAGGAACGCACCGGTGAGCTCAGCAACACCAAAAGACCCGGAAGACCACGGAAAACAACTGTGGTGGATGACCAAAGAATTCTTTCCCTGGTGAAGAAAACACCCTTCACAACAGTTGGCAGATCAAGAACACTCTCCAGGAGGTAGGTGAATGTGTGTCAAAGTCACCAATCAAGAGAAGACTTCACCAGAGTGAATACAGAGGGTTCACCACAAGATGGAAACCATTGGTGAGCCTCAAAAACAGGAAGGCCAGATTAGAGTTTGCCAAACGACATGTAAAAAAGCCTTCACAGTTCTGGAACAACATCCTATGGACAGATGAGACCGAGATCAACTTGTACCAGAGTGATGGGAAGAGAAGAGTATGGAGAAGGAAAGGAACTGCTCATGATCCTAAGCATACCACCTCATCAGTGAAGCATGGTGGTGGTAGTGTCATGGCGTGGGCATGTATGGCTGCCAATGGAACTGCTTCTCTTGTATTTATTGATGATGTGACTGCTGACAGAAGCAGCCGGATGAATTGTGAAGTGTTTCAGGAATATTATCGGCTCATATTCAGCCAAATGCTTCACAACTCATTGGACGCTTCACAGTGCAGATGGACAATGACCCAAAGCAGACTGCAAAAGCAACCAAAGAAGTGGAATGTTCTGCAATGGCCAAGTCCATCACCTGACCTGAATCCGATTGAGCATTTCACTTGCTGAAGACAAAACTGAAGGGAAAATGCCCCAAGAACAAGCAGGAACTGAAGACAGTTGCAGTAGAGGGCTGGCAGAGCATCACCAGGGATGAAACCCAGCGTCTGCTGATGTCTATGCGTTCCAGACTTCAGGCTGTAATTGACTGCAAAGGCTTTGCAACCAAGTATTAAAAAGTGAAAGTTTGATTTATGATTATTATTCTGTCCCATTACTTTTGGTCCCTTAACAAGTGGGAGGCACATATGCAAACTGTTGTAATTCCTACACCGTTCACCTGATTTGGATGTAAATACCCTCAAATTAAAGCTGACAGTCTTCAGTTAAAGCACATCTTGTTTGTTTCATTTCAAATCCATTGTGGTGGTTTATAGAGCCAAAAATGTTAGAATTGTGTCCATGTCCCAATATTTATGGACCTGACTGTATATATATATATATATATATATATATATATATATATATAAAAATATATATATACATATACACACACATATATATATATATATACACACACTGTATGTGTGTATATACAGTTGCAAGAAAAAGTATGTGAACCCTTTCGGATTACGTGGAGTTTTGCATGAATTGGGCATAAAATGTGCTCTGAACATCATCTAAGTCACAACAATAGAAGAACACAGTCTGCTGAACATAATACTACACAAACATTAGATGTTGCCATGGTTTAATTGCACATAACATGTAAACATTCACAGTGCAGGGAGGAAAAAGTATGTGAACCTTTGGACTTAATAACTGGTTGACCCTCCTTTGGCAGCAATAACCTCAACCAAACGTTTCCTGTAGTTGCAGATCAGACCTGCACAACGATCTGGAGTCATTTTGGACCACTCCTCTTCACAAAACTGTTTCAGTGTAGCAATATTCTTGGGATGTCTGGTGTGAATCGCTCTCTTAAGGTCATGCCACAGCATTTCAATCGGGTTGAGGTCAGGACTCTGACTGGGCCACTCCAGAAGGCGTATTCTGTGCTGTTGCAGCCATTGTTTTGTTGAATTACTTGTATGCTTTGGGTCATTGTCCTGTTGCATCACCCATCCTCTGCGGAGCTTCAGTTGGCGGACAGATGGTCGTACGTTTTCCTGCAAAATGTCTTGATAAACTCTGGAATTAATTTTCCCATCAATGACAACAATCCGTCCAGGCCCTGAGGCAGCAAAGCAGCCCCAAACCATGATGCTCCCTCCGCCATGTTTCACAGTGGGGATGAGATTTTGATGTTGGTGTGCTGTGCCTTTTTTTCTCCACACATAGTGTTGTGTGTTCTTCCCAAACAACTCAATCTTGGTTTCATCTGTCCACAGTATATTTTGCCAGTAGTGCTGTGGAACATCCAGGTGCTCTTTTGCAAACTTCAAACGTGCTGCAATATTCTTTTTGGACAGCGATGGCTTCCTCCGTGGTGTCCTCCCATGTACTCCATTCTTGTTTAATGTTTTCCTTATTGTAGATGTGTCAACAAAAATGTTAGCATGTGCCAGAGATTTCTGTAGGTCTTTAGCTGACACTCTGGGATTCTTCTTTACCTCATGCAGCATTCTGCGCTGTGCTCTTGCAGTCATTTTTACAGGACGACCACGCCTAGGGAGAGTAGCAACAGTGCTAAACTTTCTCCATTTGTAGACAGTCTGTCTTACCGTGGACACATGAACATCAAGGCTTTTGGAGATACTTTTGTAACCCTTTCCAGCTTCATGCAAGTCAGCAATTCTTGATCGTAGGTCTTCTGAGAGCTCTTTTCTGCGAGGCATGGTTCACATCAGACAGTGCTTCTTGAAACCAGTAAACCCAAAACAGGTGTGTGTTTTTTAAGGGCAGGACAGCTGACAGCAACACATCCAATATCACACAGATTGGAGTCAAGGTTGGCTCACTCCTGGCTCCAATTAGCTCTGGGAGAAGTCATTAAGCTAGGGCCTCACATACTTTTTCCTCCCTGCACTGTGAATGTTTACATGTTATGTGCAATTAAACCATGGCAACATCTAATGTTTGTGTAGAATTATGTTCAGCAGACTGTGTTCTTCTTTTGTTGTGACTTAGATGACGTTCAGAGCACATTTTATGCCCAATTCATGCAAAACTCCACGTAATCCCAAGGGGTTCACATACTTTTTCTTGCAACTGTATATATATATATATATATATATATATTATATATATATATATATATATATATAAAGAACTGTGCAAAAGTTTTAGAGGAGTGTGAAGAAATGCTGTAAAGTAAGAATACTTTCAAAAATATATGTTTTATATTTCAATCTTTTTATTGAAAAGAACGAACGTACAAACAGAAAATACAAAAAGATGAGAGATATTGAGCTCTCAGGACAATATTCACGTGTGAACATACGTAGCATTGGCATTGTTCGGAAAGACCGAGGAAGCGAACATATAAAAATATATATTTTAATTTTTTATTTTAATCAATTTACAAAATGCAAAGTGAGCGAACAGAAGAACAATCTAAATCAAATCAATATTTGGTGTGACTACCCTTTTAATTAATTATTACTCTTGCACAAAGTCAGGGATTGTGAAGGATTGGGCTCAGTTCACACCGATGCATTTTTTTTTGTGCTTTTTGCAGAAACGCACTACAGTCCATTTAACATGGTTTCCTATGGGACACGTTCACATCTCTGCTTTTTTGAGTCGCTGCCTTTTTGGAAAGGGGCGGGGACTTTTTTAAAAGCAAAAAGCAGCATTTTTTCTACAACAGAGTTCAATGGAGAATCTGTTGAAATGCCTGGTAGTGCAATTTTGCTGCGTTTTTGCCACGGTTTGCATTTTTATTCTGCTCAGCAAAAAAAATTTCACTTAAAAAAAAAAAAGCTGTACAAAACGCGGCAAAGACACATGTAGAAATAAGCAAAACAAACTGCGAAAAGCACTGCAAAACGGACAAAAAGCAAACTGCATAGGTGTGAACGGAGCGTTAGAGTCAGGTGTATAGTTAACCAATTATACCAAGCAGGTGGTAATGATCATCAATTTCATATGTAGGTTGAAGGACAGTAATGAACTAAAACAGGAACAGCTATGTACAGTGAAGGAAATGCGTATTTGCTCCCCTGCTGATGTTGAATGTTCGCCCCTCACAGAGAAATGATCGGTCTGACAATGGAATGTTTGGTGTAACACTGAGAGACAGAATACAACAACAAATTCAGCAGAAATGCGTCTAACAAATGATGACTGATCTGCATGTTCATGAGGGAAAGAAGGATTTGATCCCCTATCATTCAGCAGGATTTCTGGCTCCCAGGTGTCTCTCATACAGGTAACAAACTGAGATTAGAAGCAGTCTCTTAAAGGGAGTGCTGCTAATCTCATTGTGTTACCTGTATAAAAGACACCTGTCCACAGGAGCAATCAAACCATCAGATTCCAAACTCTCCACCACGGCAAAGACCAAAGAGCTGTCCAAGGATGTCAGGGACAAGATTGTAGACCTACACAAGGCTGGACTGGGCTACCAAACTATGGCCAAGCAGCTTGGTGAGAAGGTGACAACAGTTGGTGCAATCATTCACAAATGGAAGAAACACAAAACAAGTGTCAGTCTCCCTAGGTCTGGTGCACCATGCAAGATCTCACCTCGTGGAGTGTCAATGATCATGAGAACAGTGAGGAATCATCCCAGAACTACACGTGAGGATCTTGTCAATGATCTCCAGGCAGCTGGGACCACAGTCACCAAGAAAACAATTGGTAACACACTACGCCGACAAGGACTGAAATCCTGCAGTGCCCGCAAGGTCCCTCTGCTCAAGAAAGCACATGTCCAGGCCCGTCTGAAGTCTGCCACTGAACATCTGAATGATGCAGAGGAGGACTGGTGGGAAGTGTTGTGGTCAGATGAGACCAAAATCCAGCTCTTTGGCATCAACTCAACTCATGTTTGGAGGAGGAGGAGGAGGAGGAATGCTGCCTATGACCCCAAAAACACCATCCCAACTGTGAAACATGGTGGTGGAAACATTCTGCTTTGGGGGTGTTTTTCTGCTAAGAGGACAAGACAACTGCACCGCATCAAAGGAACGATGGACGGGGCAATGTACTAATAAATCTTGGGTGAGATCCTTCTTCCCTCAGTCAGGGCATTGAAAATGGGTCGTGGATGGGTGTTCCAGCATGACAATGTCCCAAAACACACAGCCAAGGCAACAAAGGAGTGGCTCAAGAAGAAGCACATTAAGGTCCTGGAGTGGCCTAGCCATTTGAAAATCTGTGGAGGGAGCTGAAAGTTCAAGTTGCCAAACGGCAGCCACCAAACCTTAATGACTTGGAGAGGATCTGCCAAGAGGAGTGGGCCAAAATCCCTCCTGAGATGTGTGCAAACCTGGGGGCCAACTTCAGGAAACGTCTGACCTCTGTGATTGCCAACAAGGTATTTGCCCCAAGTACTAAGTCATGTTTTGTGAAGGGGATCAAATACTTATTTCCCTCATGAACATGCAGATCAGTCATCATTTGTTAGACGCATTTCTGCTGAATTTTTTGTTTCTATCCTGTCTCTCAGTGTTAAAGTACACCGAACATTCAACTTTTAGACTGGTCTTTTCTTTGTGAGGGGCGAACACTCAAAATTAGCAGCTATCAAATACAAATTTCCTTCACTGTAGGAGGCCTAACACTGGGTGGGGAAAAGCCAAACTCTGCTACTAAGGTGAGGTTGTGGAAGACGGTTTCATGTCACAGATCATATACCATGGCAAGACTGGGCATAGCAACAAGACACAAGGTAGTTATACTGCATCAGCAAGGTCTCTCTCAGGCAAAGATTTCAAAGCAGACCGGAGTTTCAAGATGTGCAGTTCAAGCTCTTTTGAAGAAGCACAAAGAAATGGGCAATGTTGAGGACTGTATACGCAGTGGTCAGCAAAGGAGACTTAATGCAGCAGCTGAAAGACACATCATGCTTACTTCTCTTCGATATCGAAAGATATCCAGCAGTGCCATCAGCACAGAACTGGTGGATACCAGTGGAATCCAGGTACACCCATCTACTGTCCAGAGAAGCCTGGTCAGAAGTGGTCTTCATGGAAAAATTGTGGCCAAAAAGCCATACCTCCAACATGGAAACAAGGCTGAGTGACTCAACTATGCAGGAAAACATAGAAACGGGGGGTGAAGTAAAAACAGCAGCCATTTTTGGACAAATGGACTGATGAGTCAAAATGTGAAATATTTGACTGTAGCAGAAGGCAGTTTGTTGGCCGAAGGGCTGGAGAGCGGTACAACAATGAATGTCTGCAGGCAACTGTGAAGCTACCTGCCGAGTTCCTTCAAACACTGTGTGCAGATCTACATTCTGTATATATGTAGCACTACCCCCTTACGAGCTGCAATAGTTGTGGGTCCACCTATAGTCCTGCACAGTCAGTCAGTGGACACGCATTTTCACATCCACTTGCATTCAGGTGTCAATGACCAGACTTTGAGATTGTTTTTAAGTTTTATTAGGAGATTTAGAACTTGGATGGGGTAAGGGGTGTACGGGATGCCCAAGGGAACTGAGAAACTGCGGACAACTTCCTGAACTATGTACAAATCTTTACACAAAAATTCTCTTCATGGAGAGCTAGCCAGCGTCTCCTGTTGTACCACCCCAGACCCTAGATGTTCCTTTATCCAGCTGCCTAGAGGAATCCTTGAGCATGAGATCCAGTCCCTGTCACTTCAAGAGAAAAGACAGTCCCAGATAGTTGCTAATCTGGTTTCCCTCCAGAGTGCTCCTTCTCCTACCTGGCCCAGGGGATGCAGGTCTACTCAGTCAGTCCTTCTCCTGTGTTGCTGATGGGTCGGTGGCTGCTACCATGCCTATTAGTCGGGCTGCTCCTTCCCTGCCTCACAGGTGGTCCTCTTTCAGGGGGGTGGTGAAGTCCTGAGCTTTCCTCTTTCCAAGGTCCTCTGCCTGTAGGTGAGCCCCTCTCCATCTGGGTCCCCCTCACAGGCTCCTAGCTCCAGCCTCACATCCTCCTCAACTCGCCTCCAATTCCTCTCCAACAAGTCCCCGTACTGAGCAGGTTTGGTTACTCCTAAAGGCTGTCCTGGTCCCTTGCCAAGCCTCATGTTGGGGATCGGCTGGGATCCTCTAAGAGCACAGAGCAGCCACTCCTCAGATCCGCTCACTGCTTCTAGATCTCCTAGATCTAGTTTCTCCAAGGTCCTAGAGAAGGGGGAAAATTCAAGAGGGCTGGTCTGAAGAGCCTCAAACCACAATTTGGCCCTATATATATATATATATACTGTATATATAAAATTGTGCCTCTGGGATGGATGTGTGTTGCTGTGCCATGTTTTTTTCTGTGGAACAATTTTACCCCCCTGTTCTATTTGTATATAGCAACCACCAATGACATTCTGCATAGGATTTGCATCAAAATCTCTTTATTAGTCAATGCTGATACCTCTTGAGGATTCAGTTGGTGAGATCTCTACACTGAATTTCCAGCTCTGCTGTGCCCATTATGAGGGGTTCCCTCCGTCCCTATGCCGAGTTCCCGGGTCTGTACACCTGCTGTGCCCATTATGAGGGGTTCCCACATGAACATCAAGGCTTTTGGAGATACTTTTGTAACCCTTTCCAGCTTCATGCAAGTCAACAATTCTTGATCGTAGGTCTTCTGAGATGCTCTTTTCTGCGAGGCATGGTTCACATCAGACAGTGCTTCTTGAAACCAGTAAACCCAAAACAGGTGTGTGTTTTTTAAGGGCAGGACAGCTGTCAGCAACACATCCAATATCATCACACTGATTGGAGTCAAGGTTGGCTCACTCCTGGCTCCAATTAGCTCTGGGAGAAGTCATTAAGCTAGGGCCTCACATACTTTTTCCTCCCTGCACTGTGAATGTTTACATGTTATGTGCAATTAAACCATGGCAACATCTAATGTTTGTGTAGTATTATGTTCAGCAGACTGTGTTCTTCTATTGTTGTGACTTAGATGACGTTCAGAGCACATTTTATGCCCAATTCATGCAAAACTCCACGTAATCCCAAGGGGTTCACATACTTGCAACTGTAACTGGAATAAGGGTCTTAGATGGGCCTTATAAAGGGCTTTTTTTCAGAAAATAGTGTGCAGGTACTAATCCCTTCCCTATATCAACCATTGTCCATGCCCCAAACTAATCCACCTCCGAACACCGTAACCCTGCCCCTTATCCTCCTCCCAATAGACCTCACCCACACTAACAATAGAACCCTCCAGCAAAGACAGACCCCTTAGCAACAATAGATCCCCACAGCAACAATACATCCACCCAGCAAAGATAGTTCTCCCCAGCAACAAAATACCCCCAATAGCAACAATAGATTCACCCCAGCAACAACAGATACCCCAGCAGCCAGTATCAATAGACCCTCCTGCAGCCACAAACAACAGACCTCCCCAAAAACAGTTAATACCCCCCCCAGCCCCAGCAACAGTAGACCCCCCCAAAACAACAATAGATCCCTCACCAGCAAAAATAGTCCCTCCAGCAACAACAGATTACCCCATCAGCCAGCACCAACAGCCCCTCCCACTGCAGTAGATCTCCCAGCAACAATAGACCCTCCAATCAAAACACACACACCCTTAGTGACAACAGATCCTCCAGTAGTCATCAACAACAGCCCTTCCCTAAAGCAGTAAATACCCCCTGCCCAGCAAGGGTAGACCCCCCTAGCAATAATAGATCCCCCATCATCAACAACAGACCCCTCCAGCAACAATAGATTCCCCATTAGCCAGCAACAAAAGGTCCCCGTGCAGCAGTAGATCCCCAAAAAACAAAAGTCCCACCCAGCAACCCTACACCCCCTTCAGTGACAACAGATCCCCCATCAGTCAGTATCACAGACCCTCCAAGCACTCCTTGCCAGTACCTACATTCAGTGCTGGAGGTGCTGGAACTGCCTACCACTGCGTTCCTGCTGAAAGATGCTATGGCCTGTAATTCGAGGGTAGCCCCCCTCCCCCCGCTACCAAAAGTGTTCCAAAAAGGATAAACATTGTTTCAGGCTTTGAAATAGATTGTGTGACGGCGGCTTCAAACTAACCGCCTCGCGTTGTTCCGTTTGAAAAACAAAGCAGATAAATCGCGGCACTCTCGGAGCAATTAAACCGGAAAACGTTTGAGTTCCGTCTGTCAAAGTGTCCCGGTTCAGTCAAGAGATTTGCAGATTAATAGCTCTTCAATGGCTTCCTCTGACAGGACCTCGCAGAATTAAAAAAAAAAAAACCTTCGAGGAGCCCTGTAAATATTTTATGCAAAAAAATTACATGAATAATTGAAGACAAAAAAAAGGAGAAATTATGGAAGGCCCATCTTTAAGTTAAACACAATCTTCAGAGGCTGGAGCCAGATCTAACCGTCGGAGGCAAAGGAGGCGCTTTTTATTTTTTGAGACATGAATAATTTAATCAGACAAATAAAGCGGCATGTTCTGGGCGTGTGATCAATGAGAGCGAGGAAGATGGAGATTTATCATCGAGCGCCTTGTCCAATGCAGAATATACAGCCCAGAGGAAGGTAGACTGAGGGCGAATGGGCGACAATTCCGATATTTAGCCTTACATTATTATATATGTGCCTGCTTATCTAGGAAAAATGTATATTTTACCCCAGTGCAAGAACTCCAAGTCACCCCTTGTCTACACCCCCTTCCCACCTGTCTACACCCCCTTCCCACCTCCGAGCATGTTCCTTGTCTCCACCCCCTACCTACCTCCAAACTTTGTTCCTTGTCTCCACCCCCTACGCACCTCCAAACTCCGTTCCTTGTCTCCATCCTCTACCCACCTCCGATCACCGTTCCTTGACTCCGTCCTTTACCCACCTCCGAGCTCCGTTCCTTGTCTCTGTCCTCTACCCACCTCCGATCACCGTTCCTTGACTCCGTCCTCTACCCACCTCTGAGCACCATTCCTTGTCTCCATGCCCTACCCACCACCGAGCTCCGTTCCTTGTATTTGTCCTCTACCCATCTCCAAGCACCGTTCCTTGCCTCCATGCCCTACCCACCACCGAGCTCCATTCCTTGTCTTGGTCCTCTACCCATCTCCAAGCACCGTTCCTTGTCTCCACCCCCTACCCACCTCCAAGCACCGTTCCTTGTCTCTGTCCCCTACCCATCTCTGAGCACCGTTCCTTGTCTCTGTCCCCTACCCATCTCTGAGCACCGTTCCTTGTCTCCATCCCATACCCATCTCCAAGCACCATTCCTTGTCTTCGTCCCCTACCCATCTCTGAGAACCGTTCCTTGTCTCCACGCCCCATGCACCTCTGAGCACCGTTCCTTGCCTCTGCCCCCTACCCACCTCCGAGCACCATTCCTTGTTTCCGTCCTCTACCCACCTCCGAGCACTGTTCCTTATCTCTGTCCCCTACCCACCTCTGAGCACCATTCCTTGTCTCCGTCCTCTACCCAGCTCTGAGCACAGTTCCTTGTCTCCACCCCCTACTCACCTCCAAGCACCATTCCTTGTCTCCACCACCTACCCACCACCAAGCACCATTCCTTGTCTCCACCACCTACCCACCTCCAAGCACCATTCCTTGTCTCCGTCCTCTACCCAGCTCTGAGCACAGTTCCAGGTCTCCACCCCCTACTCACCTCCAAGCACCATTCCTTGTCTCCACCACCTACCCACCTCCAAGCACCATTCCTTGTCTCCACCCCCTATCCATCTCCGAGCACCATAGCTTGTCTCCACCCCCTATCCATCTCCGAGCACCGTTCCTTGTCTCCACCCCTCTGACAATTGAGTGGCCATTCAACGTTGCACCCAAATTAAATTAAGTCCTTTTTTATTTTCGGTGGTGTTTGATCGCCTCTGCATTTTGTTGCGGGCTATAAACAAAAAAAGACCGACAATTTTGAAAAAAAATCCAAAAAATAATATTTTTGACTTTCCTGCAAACATCCCCGAGAGTCGGGCGTCTTGGGCCAGGCAAGGGTTACCCGCCCCCCCACCCCCAACAGGACAATTAGATCCGGAACGTTCCGGAGCACCGGCTGGATTTAAGGTTTTAGATGAAGAAACATTTTCCTGGCGGTGCTGAAAGCCGCTTTGATTTATCTGCGTCCTGGAACATTTGTGGCAGATATTAGTTTCTCAGAAAAGGTTGCCGTATGGTTGACTTTGTAGAGATCAATACTGGAATCGTACGGCACGAATACTCGCCGGCCGCGTCAGGCGCTGATCAAACAGCGGGAACCCGCAGAAGAAGAAGAGAACTTAAGAAGCAAATCGGGACATAAACTTGTTTTCTGTATCCGAGATAAAATGAGACCAATAAAGCTGAAAAACTGAGAAAAATAAAAACACACAAAAGTCATATTTATTTTTGTATTCAAAGAGAAGCTGAGAAATAAAACTGCAACTCCAGACAGAAGACGGAACGCAACCCCTTGTCTGCTCGCCGGATGCAAAGTCTTTATTTGTTGTTTTTGTTTTCTATTCAGTTAGTTCTGCTAGAGCAGCTCCTGGCTGTGTTCACAAATGTCTGACACAGATCAGCCCCTTGCTGAAGCCTCTCACCGTGTGACTGGTAACATAGTTACAATGTTGCAGTCTGAACATTTGGGGAGGGGCTATAAAGTTACAGTGTTGCAGTCTGATCACTGGGGGGGGAGGGGCTACAAAGTTACAATGTTGCAGTCTGATCACTGGGGGAGGGGCTACAAAGTTACAGTGTTGCAGTCTGATCACTGGGGGAGGGGCCACAAAGTTACAATGTTGCAGTCTGATCACGGGGGGAGGGGCTACAAAGTTACAATGTTGCAGTCTGATCACTGGGGGAGGGGCTACAAGGTTACAATGTTGTAGTCTGATCACTGGGGGAGGGGCTACACAGTTACAATGTTGTAGTCTGATAACTGGGGGAGAGGCTACAAGGTTACAATGTTGTAGTCGGATCACTGGGGGAGGGGCTACAAAGTTACAATGGTGCAATCTGATCCTTTGGAGAGGGGCTACAAAGTTACTATGTTGCAGGCTGATCACTGGGGGAGGGGCTAAAAGGTAATATGTTGCAGTCTGATCACTGGGGGAGGGGCTACAAGGTTACAATGTTGAAGTCTGATCACTGGGGGAGGGGCTACACAGTTACAATGTTGAAGTCTGATCACTGGGGGAGGGGCTACAAGGTTACAATGTTGTAGTCTGATCACTGAGGGAGGGGCTACACAGTTACAATGTTGAAGTCGGATCATTGGGGGAGGGGCTACAAGGTTACAATGTTGCAGTCAGATCATGGGGAAGGGGCTACAAAGTTACATTGTTGCAATCTGATCATTTGGGGAGGGGCTACAAATTTACTATGTTGCAGGCTGATCACTGGGGGAGGGGCTAAAAGATAATATGTTGCAGTCTGATCACTGGGGGAGGGGCTACAAGGTTACAATGTTGAAGTCTGATCACTGGGGGAGGGGCTACACAGTTACAATGTTGAAGTCTGATCACTGGGGGAGGGGCTACAAGGTTACAATGTTGTAGTCTGATCACTGAGGGAGGGGCTACACAGTTACAATGTTGAAGTCGGATCATTGGGGGAGGGGCTACAAGGTTACAATGTTGCAGTCAGATCATGGGGAAGGGGCTACAAAGTTACATTGTTGCAATCTGATCATTTGGGGAGGGGCTACAAATTTACTATGTTGCAGGCTGATCACTGGGGAAGGGGCTAAAAGGTAATATGTTGCAGTCTTATCACCGAGGATGGGGCTACAAAGTTACAATGTTACAGTCTGATCACTGGGGGAGGGGCTACAAAGTTACAATATTGTAGTCAGGTCACTGGGGGAAGGGAGACTGAGGAAATTCTTCTGATGACATCATATCATCCTAGGCAAAGGTCACTGCCTGAAGCTCAAGGACAGAATTGTAATGTTCTTATCCTAGGCAGAGTGTTGTACATCTACAGGCAATTCTATTGAGGTCTCCGGGGCCACAAACGTCTGAATAGCTGATGTACGTATTTGAGCATCGGGCGCAGCGCGTACAGGTGAACAAGCCTTGAAATGTGAACAGGCGCAACTACAAACAATGGGAACATGCTTGTGGAATGTAGTCAGGCATAGGGACATGCTCTTCAAAAAGCTCAGTTGTGAATGGGGAGGGACTAAAATTGGTTACAATTAAAATATGTAAATAGCAAAATGTATACAAGTAAACAAAATATCAACATAATACATATAGAAACGTATCATCTCCATTATAACGATAACACTGTTCAACAGGTAAAAAGTTTTGGGCATAAAATTAGCTAATCTTACATAATTTTGGGGTGCTGAAAACGAAAATGACCCTTAAAAATGTTGATTGGCTCTAGTTTCCATGATATATTCACCCATCTAATGACGTAAGCCATTCAAAATTATGATGCAACTTCAGCTGCATATTGCGCAATTGATACTGGTGACCAATAGAAAATGTCATGTACACTGAGATGATGCAATATTAGCCTTTAATTGCATCACTTCACTGCATAAAAGCTGCAGTATCTGTAGCTGATTGGAGTTTGTCTTTACATTTCGTTTTATGCTGATATAGGCTACTCAGTAATGCCTCGAACTTGTGTGAATAAAGCAGATAATTTCTGCTATATCTGCGGTGAAATAACTTTTATCTCACAAAAAAGGAGGATAACAGGAATGATTAAGAAAGCCTACAACTTGTATTTTGGCTGCAAGATAGGAGACCAGGACAAGAGCTGGGCACCACATATATGCTGCAATTCTTGTGGGACGGCACTGGAGCAATGGTTGAATGGAAAAAAGGCATCTATGCCTTTCGCTGTGCCAATGATTTGGAGAGAGCCAACAGATCATGTTAGTAATTGTTACTTTTGTATGGTGCCTCCAATTGTAAAAGGGCTAAATAAGAAGAAAAAGTTATCTGTGCACTATCCAAATATTCCATCGGCAATACGTCCAGTTCCTCATGGAGAGGGGCTACCAATTCCTAAAGCACCAGAATCCTTCGTGGTTGAGTCAAGTGAGGAAGAACCTGAAGCGTGTAGTCACGTGCAGTTGTAAGAGATAGCCCTTTCCTCGAATACAAGAGAAAAGCCAAGAGAAGCAAAACCGACACAAACTGAAGACAAAACTAGTGAGAATCCTAAGTATTAAAATGATTCAACTTAGCTTATGGCTATCATTTTTCTTGGTAATCCTATGCAATATATTATGCCATTTAGGCTTTGTTATGTAGTCAATATCACTTGCTTTATATTTGTGGAAAGACATCTATCTATATAATTATTGTGCATTATGTAGTCATTATGCCTATAGTAGAAAACTTTCCGTTTACAGAAAAACTAGAGCCAATTGACAAATTTCATTGTTATATTTGAACTCAGAATGTGAAATTCATTAAGAAATGGATCCTTTTGTTTCCAAAACTGGCAAAAAAATAAAAATTTGTTGAACAGTGTTATAGGAAGCAGTGAAATGTTAACTCTAAGAATCATGGTAAATATACTGCAACTACTGAGAGCTACAAAAAAACTATACTGGAATTATTATTATTATTATTATTATTAATAATAATAATAGAATAGAATAGAATGTAATGTAACTTCCAATATAATAATGTGACAACAAAATGGTACAAAAATGATAACATGGGCCAAAACATACTGAAAAATAGTATATAACAGCAATGATGGTGGTCATAGTAATCTTATCAACACATCGGACCCTTTCACACAAGGCCATCGTTGTAATAAATCCATCATGGTGGTTACAATTAAAACATATAAACAACAAATTGTATAAGAGTAAACAAAATACCATCATAATCAATACAAAAACGTATTACCTTCAATATAACGATCATACGAAGCAGTGAAAAGTTAACTCTCTAAGAATCATGGTAAATATACTGCAACTCCTGAGAGCTACAAGAAAACTATACTGGAAATAATAATAATGGTAGTAATATAATATAACTTCTAATATAATAATGTGACAAAAAATGGTACAAAAATGATAACATGAGCCAAAACATTATGAAAAATAGTTTATAAAAGCAATGATGTTTGGATGGGCTGGGACTCGGCATCGTGGTCTGCCTTCCAGGTTCTTGACCCACATGCTGCCCCATTGATGTTACACGTATTGCATCCTAAGCTATATGACTATCTTTGTGGCTCGGCTCGTACAAAATCATGTGATCTATTTTATGCGCAATTACCCATTCTACATCCCCTTTACCCCTTACCTATCCCCCCCCCCTCTTTCTTTTTTCTCATATCCTCCTCCCCCCTCACTACCTCACTCTACATTTCCTTCTCTAACTATTCTCCTTTCTGACTTCTCTTTATCTCACACATTTTACACGCCCTAATTATTCATATATCCCCAACAAATTAGAGCATTTACTCTCATACAGGTGCAACTAATTTCACGTACGTAGCTCACACGCTCCTGATATGGACACACAAATCATAACATACCATCATGTGCTATCCTTACCCGACACTCCACACCGCCTTAACATAAGAGCTCACTATTACATAGGTCAGTATTCAATATACCTATATCGACTTATCTATTATACTATTTGTATCTGCTGGTTTATAATATACACTTGATACAATGTTATATCCCACCTCGATTTGTAATGCAGTTTAAACCCATGACCCGTCTGCAAAACAGGAGGCTACGTGCTGTGTCTATGTTCGGACTGTGATCCGTAGTTGTACAGTTATGTTCAAAATAATAGCAGTGTGTTGAAAAAAAGTGAATAAAGCTGAAAATCCTTCTAATCCTTTTATTTCCATCCACACAAATGCATTGGGAACACGACACATTCTATTCCAAATCACAACATGAAGAAAAATACATCAAATTTGTGTTGTTCCTCTAAAAGAATTGAAGAAAAGTGAATATTAGACGGTTCAAAAAAATCGCAGTGTTTGTATTCTTCTTTCCAAACTCAAACATTCACTATATAAACTGAGAAATGTTTGAAGATTTTGCTTTCCTTTGAATGACTTCATGAATATTTGGTTGTAGTCGCACTGTTTCTGAGAACTGCTGTACATCTGTGTTGCATGGAGTCCCCCAACTTCTGGCCCCTGTGATCAGGTATTCCAGCCCAGGATGATTGGACCACATTCCACAGTTCTTCTCTATTTCTTGGTTTGGCCTCAGAAACGGCATTTTTGATGTCACCCCACAAGTTTTCTATTGGATGAAGATCCGGGGATTGGGCTGGCCACTCCATAACGTCCATCTTGTTGGTCTGGAACCAAGATGTTGCACGTTTACTGGTGTGTTTGGGGTCGTTGTCTTGTTGGAACACCCATTTCAAGGGCATTTCCTCTTCAGCATAAGGCAGCATGACCTCTTCAAGTATTCTGATGTATTCAAACTGATCCATGATCCCTGGTATGCGATAAATAGGCCCAACACCGTAGTATGAGAAACATCTCCATATCATGATGCTTGCACCACCATGCTTCACGGTCTTCACAGTGTACTGTGGCTTGAATTCAGTGTTTGGGGGTCGTCTGACAAACTGTCTCCGCCCACTAGACCCAAAAAGAACAATCTTACTTTCATCAGTCCACAAAATGTTGCGCCATTTCTCTTTAGGCCGGTCAATGTGCTCTTTGGCAAATTGTAACCTCTTCAGCACATGTCTTTTTCCCAACAGTGGGACTTTGCGGGGACTTCTTGCAGATAGCTTGGCTTCACATCGGCGTCTTCTAATTGTAACAGTCCTCACAGGGAACGTCACACCTTCTTTCATCTTCCTGGAGCTGATTGTTGGCTGAGTCCGTCCCATTTTGGCTATTCTTCTATCCATTCCAATGGTAGTTTTTCGCTTTCTTCCGCGTCTTTCAGGTTTTGGTTGCCATTTTAAAGCATTTGCCATCATTTTAGCTGAGCAGCCGATCATTTTCTGCACTTCTTTATATGTTTTCCCCTCTCCAATCCACTTTTTAATCAAGGTACGCTGTTCTTCTGAACAATGTCTGGAACGACCCATTTTCCTCAGAATTTCAGAGAGAAATGCACTGTAACCAGCATGTCCAACATTTGCTGCCTTCCTTTCTTAAATAAGGGCAATAATTGCCACCTGTTTTTCAAAGAATGAATGACCTCACTAATAGAACTCCACACGGCTATTATTGTGAACACGCCCCTTTCAATGAGTGATTCAATGACACAGAATCAGCAGCATGCATGTCATGACTGTTGGGTCTGTTGGATTTCTATGACTCTACTACACCTGCTAGGAAATTATTTGCCATGTAGAAATATCATTTCTACCAAAAACAGTGATTGATCCGGTTAGTGATGTCTGACTGATATTATTTTGAACACAACTGTATGTGCTTTGATATGCCTTTCTTCTTCTAATAAAAGTATTTTTGGAAAAAAAAATAAAAGCAATGATGGTGGTCATAGAAAACATATCAGCACATCGGACTCTTTCACACAAGGCCATCGTTGTAATAAATCCATCATGGTGGTTACAATTAAAATATATAAATAGAAAAATGTATAAGAGTAAATAAAATATCATCATAATAAATACAAAAATAGATCATCTCCATTGTGACGATCATACGAAGCAGTGAAAGTTCACTCTATAAGAATCATGGTAAATATACTGCAACTCCTGAGAGTTCCAATAAAACTATATTGGAATTAATATTAATATAATATAACTTCTAATATAATAATGTGACAAAAGAATTATAAAAAAATAATAACATACTGAAAAATAGTTTATAAAAGCAATGATGGTGGTCATTAGAGATGAGCGAATTATTCAAAAATTTGATTCGGCTGATTCGCCGAATTTGCGGAATAAATTCGATTCGATGCGAATTTATTCGCTGCGAATTTAACTTATAAAAAGGGTTTCTAGGCTTCAGAGAGCCTTTATATTAGTGCAGAACACTGTACCTTTAATTTAAATGCCCTTGGAGTCTGCTGGGGAAGAGAAATAATACTGTCAGGCAGTATGACATGCAGATGAGTGCCGTCGATCTTAGAATCACCGCACACTTCACTCATTTGGGCAGTCACGGGGCCAAAACCAGAGTGTGGAGCCACAGTGTGGCGGTGGAGGCAGCAGCAATGGGAGGCCATACAGCACCCTATGACAAAATGGAACCCACCAGCAGTGTGAGGAGACCTGAAAGTGGCACATGGCAGAGTGTGGCGATGGAGACAGCAGCAATGGGAGGCCGTACAGGGACCCATGACACACTCTGGACCTGGCAGCAGCATGAGGAGGCGGTACAGGGACCCATGAGACACTCTGGACCTGGCAGCAGCATGAGGAGTCGGTACGGGGGCCCATGGCAGATTACGGGCCTGGCAGCAGCATGAGGAGGCGGTACAGGGGCCCATGGCAGATTACGGGCCTGGCAGCAGCATGAGGAGTCGGTACGGGGGCCCATGGCAGATTACGGGCCTGGCAGCAGCATGAGGAGGCGGTACAGGGGCCCATGGCAGAGTGGCGGAGCGGAAGCAGCTTCAATTGAAGGCCATACACAGGCCTAGGTTAAAAAGTCCCCCCAGCAGCAGCGTGGGGAGACGACTATCAAGAGTCCAATGGCAGAGTGGCGGAGCAGAAGCAGCTTCAATTGAAGGCCAATAGTGGTTGTGAAGCAGAAAGTCAGTTTATTTAGCACAATCGGTCAATTGCAGCTTGCCGTTGGCTGGAAACTGTACGTTTGTGTCACTGGAATGCACTAATCACCCAAAAAATATTACCGCCAGCCGGCGTGTAAATGGATTTAACTCTTTGAACGTACAATAGTGGTTGTGAAGCAGAAAGTCAGTTTATTTTGCACAATCGGCAAACTGCAGCACCAACTGTGCACGACAGCCACCAAAAAAAAAAAAGGGTGTATGTCACTTTAAATTTTCGATTCTTTGATAGCTGTGGCCCTAAGTAACGATTCTGTGTCCCTGAGTAACGATTCTGTGTCCCTGAGTAACAATTCTGTGTCCCTGAGTAACGATTCTGTGTCCCTGAGTAACGATTCTGTGTCCCTGAGTAACAATTCTGTGTCCCTGAGTAACGATTCTGTGTCCCTGAGTAACGATTCTGTGTCCCTGAGTAACGATTCTGTGTCCCTGAGTAACAATTCTGTGTCCCTGAGTAACGATTCTGTGTCCCTGAGTAACGATTCTGTGGCCCTAAAGTCTCTGTGGCCCTAATGCAGGCCATAGATGGGTCGAAAATCGGCCGATTTTTCGGCCGAAAATAAAATCGGCCGATTTTCGCGGCAATAGTGGGCAAATCGGACGATTTTTTGCCGATAAAAAATCTGCGCATGAGCAGTGACCTGCAAGAGGAAGACAAAAAGAAGAAAAAGAAGAAGAGGAAGAGGATGAAGAAGAGGATGAAGAAGAAGAAGAGGAAGAAGAGGATGAAAAAGAAGAGGATGAGGAAGAGGAAGAAGAAGAAGAAGAAGAGGATGAGGATGAAGAAGAAGAAGAAGAGGATGAGGATGAAGAAGAAGAAGAAGAGGAAGAAGAGGAGGAGGAGGATGAGGATGAAGAAGAAGAGGATGAGGAAGAAGAAGAAGAAGAAGAAGAAGAGGATGAGGATGAGGATGAAGAAGAAGAAGAAGAAGAAGAAGAAGAAGAGGATGAGGATGAAGAAGATGATGAGGATGAAGAAGAAGAAGAGGATGATGGTGAGGAAGAAGAAGAAGAAGAAGAAGAGGATGAGGATGATGATGATGAAGAAGAAGAAGAAGAAGAGGAGGATGAGGATGAAGAAGAAGAAGAAGAGGATGAGGATGAGGAATAAGAAGAGGATGAGGATGAAGAAGAAGAGGATGAGGATGAAGAAGAAGAAGAAGAAGAAGAAGAAGAAGAAGAGGATGAGGATGAAGAAGAAGAAGAAGAAGAAGAGGATGAGGATGAAGATGATGAAGAAGAAAAGGATGAGGATGATGAAGAAGAGGATGAGGATGAGGAAGAAGAAGAAGAAGAGGATGAGGATGAGGAAGAAGAAGAAGAGGATGAGGATGAAGAAGAAGAAGAGGATGAGGTTGAAGAAGAGGATGAGAATGAAGAAGAAGAAGAGGATGATGGTGAGGATGAGGATGATGAAGAAGAAGAAGAAGAAGAAGAAGAAGAAGATGAGGATGAAGAAGAAGAAGAAGAAGAAGAAGAAGAAGAAGAAGAGGATGAGGATGATGAAGAAGAAGAAGAAGAAGAAGAAGAAGAAGAGGATGAGGATGAAGAAGAAGAAGAGGATGAGGATGAAGAAGAAGAGGATGAGGAAGAAGAAGAGGAAGAAGAAGAAGAAGAGGATGAGGAAGAAGAAGAAGAAGAAGAAGAAGAAGAAGAAGAAGAGGATGAGGATGAAGAAGAAGAAGAAGAGGATGAGGATGAAGAAGAAGAAGAAGAAGAAGAAGAAGAAGAAGAAGAAGAGGATGAGGAAGAAGAAGAAGAAGAAGATGAGGAAGTAGAAGAAGAAGAAGAAGAAGAAGAAGAAGAGGATGAGGATGAAGAAGAAGAAGAGGATGAGGATGAGGAAGAAGAAGAAGAAGAAGAAGAGGATGAGGATGATGAAGAAGAAGAAGATGAGGATGAAGAAGAAGAAGAGGATGAGGATGAGGATGAAGAAGAAGAGGAAGAAGAAGAAGAAGAGGATGAGGATGAGGAAGAAGAAGAAGAAGAAGAAGAAGAAGAAGAAGAAGAGGATGAGGATGAAGAAGAAGAAGAAGAAGAAGAAGAGGAGGATGAGGATGAAGAAGAGGATGAGGATGATGAAGAAGAAGAGGATGATGGTGAGGAAGAAGAAGAAGAAGGAGAAGAAGAAGAAGAAGAGGATGAGGATGATGATGAAGAAGGAGAAGAAGAAGAAGAAGAAGAGGAGGATGAGGATGAAGAAGAAGAAGAAGAGGATGCGGGTGAAGAAGAAGAAGAGGATGAGGATGAAGAAGAAGAGGATGAGGATGAAGAAGAAGAGAATGAGGATGAAGAAGAGGATGAGGATGAAGAAGAAGAAGAAGAAGAAGAAGAGGAAGAGGATGAGGATGAAGAAGAAGAAGAAGAAGAGGATGAGGATGAAGAAGAAGAAGAAGAAGAAGAGGATGAGGATGAAGAAGAAGAAGAAGAAGAAGAAGAAGAAGAAGAGGATGAGGATGAGGATGATGATGAAGAAGAAGAAGTAGGATGAAAATAAGAAGAATTCCAGTCCAGCAAAAAGTGTATCTGCAGAGAGCTCCGCTATTTCTGACAGTTCTCTGACAGTTCCTTCACATTTACAGCGGTTGAAACATTGTATCTATTTGTTTCCGAATTAAAACATCTGTATCCCAAATGGAAACAAATAGATACAATGTTTCAACCGCTGTAAATGTGAAGGAACTGTCAGAGAACTGTCAGAAATTGCGGAGCTCTCTGCAGGGACACTTTTTGCCGGCTGTAGAAGGGATGAAAATCGGCCGATCGGGGAAAATTCGATTCGTGCATCCGAAGTTTGCTAATTTTCGGATTCGGCGCGAATCGAATTTTTCCTAATATTCGAAACGAATTCCACTTCGTCATGTTCGATTCGCTCATCTCTAGTGGTCATAGAAAACATATCAGCACATCAGACTCTTTCACATGAGGCCCTCGAGGCGTTGGATGACGTCATGACGTTGCATGAAGTTAGCGGTATATATGAAGTGCCGCCACTACAATCGCAGTGGAAAGTTCATTGCATAGGACTACGGATCCTGAGCAGAGGAGCCTATGCCGGTCTTATATGTTGTTTGTATTTGATGCCACTGAGCGCCCACCACATGTGAGGGCGCATTTTATCTTTGAGGTTTAGTTATTACATTGTTTTAGTATATTGTTTTACTTTACGTCAGGGTTTCTCAGCCAGGGTTCCTCCAGAGGCTGCTAGGGGTTCCTTGGGAAATGAGCAATTTTCGCCTCTCGGGTAAGTTCCCACTGACACCATTGATCGGTTGAGCAATCTGTAATGTTGTCATTCGCCCCAGTAACCACAAGCGGAAGGAGCATTCTTACCTCTGACTGTCACACTAATGTATCATGAGTTGTAGATAAAGTCATTTTTAGCCGCGGTTCCCTGAGATTATGTCAAGGGTTCCTCTGCATTGAAAAGGTTGAGAACTGCAGAGTTTTTATATATGAGGTGACATTATGGATGGAGAATGATTTCTACGAAGTTGTGAAGTCCTATTGGGATCCATCGAAAAGCGCGGTTAGACCAAACATGATATTATGTGAGGTCACGATATTATGCTGGAGGTGAGTGGATATCCGGTGGTGGAGAGTTCCTGGATATTTTTACTACCCTAACCTGCCACTATACCACCCTAACCTGCCACCATACTATCCTAACCTGTCACTATACTACCCTAATCTGCCACTATACTACCCTAACCTGCCACTATACTGCACTAACCTACCACTATACTACCCTAACCTGCCACTATACTGCACTAACCTACCACTATACTACCCTAACCTGCCACTATACTACCCTAACCTGCCACCATACTATCCTAACCTGTCACTATACTACCCTAATCTGCCACTATACTGCCCTAACCTGCCACTATACTGCCCCAACCTGTCACTATACTACCCTAACATGTCACTATACTACCCTAACATGTCACTATACTGCCCCAACCTGCCACTATACTACCCTAACATGTCACTATACTACCCTAACATGTCACTATACTGCCCTAACCTGCCACTATACTGCCCTAACCTGCCACTATACTGCCCTTTCCTGCCACTATACTGCCCTAACCTGCCACTATACTACCCTAACCTGCCACTATACTGCCCCAACCTGTCACTATACTACCCTAACATGTCACTATACTACCCTCACCTGCCACTATACTGCCCCAACCTGTCACTATACTGCCCTAACATGTCACTATACTGCCCTAACCTGCCACTATACTACCCTAACCTGCCACTATACTGCCCCAACCTGTCACTATACTACCCTAACCTGCCACTATACTACCCTAACATGTCACTATACTACCCTAACCTGCCACTATACTGCCCCAACCTGCCACTATACTGCCCCAACCTGTCACTATACTGCCCTAACATGTCACTATACTGCCCTAACCTGCCACTATACTACCCTAACCTGCCACTATACTACCCTAACCTGCCACTATACTGCCCTTACCTGCCACTATACTACCTTAACATGTCACTATACTGCTTTAATCTGACACTATACCACCCTAATTAGATACTTTATTGCTCTAGTTTGACACTATACTGTCCTTAACTGATCTCAGTTTATGTGTTGTGTGTGGAGGAGCAGCTCTGCTGCCTGTGCCCAGGCTGTGTGCAGTGCAGGGATGGGAGAAAGAGCAGTGACCCCAGTCCTCTGCCCTGCCAGCAGTGACCCCTGTCCTCTGCCCTGCCAACAGTGACCCCTGTCCTTTGCCCTGCCAGCAGTGACCCCTGTCCTCTTCCCTGCCATCAGTGACCCCTGTCCTCTGCCCTGCCAGCAGTGACCCCCTGTCCTCTTCCCTGCCAGCAGTGACCCCTGTCCTCTGCCCTTCCAGCAGTGACCCCTGTCCTCTGCCTTTCCAGCAGTGACCCCTATCCTCTGCCCTGCCAGCAGTGACCCCTGTCCTCTGCCCTTCCAGCAGTGACCCCTGTCCTCTGCCCTTCCAGCAGTGACCCCTGTCCTCTGCCTTTCCAGCAGTGACCCCTGTCCTCTGCCCTGCCAGCAGTGACCCCTGTCCTCTGCCCTTCCAGCAGTGACCCCTGTCCTCTGCCCTTCCAGCAGTGACCCCAGTCCTCTGCCCGCCAGCAGTGACCCCTGTCCTCTGCCCTTCCAGCAGTGACCCCTGTCCTCTGCCCTTCCAGCAGTGACCCCTGTCCTCTGCCCGCCAGCAGTGACCCCTGTCCTCTGCCCTTCCAGCAGTGACCCCTGTCCTCTGCCCTTCCAGCAGTGACCCCTGTCCTCTGCCCTGCCAGCAGTGACCCCTGTCCTCTGCCCTTCCAGCAGTGACCCCTGTCCTCTGCCCTTCCAGCAGTGACCCCTGTCCTCTGCCCGCCAGCAGTGACCCCTGTCCTCTGCCCTGCCAGCAGTGACCCCTGTCCTCTGCCCTTCCAGCAGTGACCCCCTGTCAGAGGCTCTGCTGACCTTCCTTCCTCTGCCCCCCTGACATTTTTTACTTCTTCCCCACATCGTACAGGCTAGATCCAGCCCTGGTCCTGGATGACAATTTTGGGGATAAAACATCCTGGAGAATGGAAACGGTACAGGTTAGCGGAATGTAGGTAGAACAATTGGAGTGTGCTAGAGGAGTAGTAAAAACGATGAGTGAGTGGGTGGAATTGACAGTCACCATGTGGAGATGGAGGTCAGTTAGTCCCTGTTTTGCCATGAGCGGTGCTTGGACAGATCTGTGATAACTGCCAACAGAAACATATAATAAGCTTTTGGACAATGCCCAGCTGAAGCCGGGGAGCCTTGTCATCCAGAGTCCAGTGGAGGATGCCGAGGAGCCTTGTCATCCAGAGTCCAGTAGAGGATGCCGAGGAGCCTTGTCATCCAGAGTCCAGTGGAGGATGCTGAGGAGCCTTGTCATCCAGAGTCCAGTGGAGGATGCCGAGGAGCCTTGTCATCCAGAGTCCAGTGGAGGATGCCGAGGAGCCTTGTCATCCAGAGTCCAGTGGAGGATGCCGAGGAGCCTTGTTATCCAGAGTCCAGTAGAGGATGCCGAGGAGCCTTGTCATCCAGAGTCCAGTGGAGGATGCCGAGGAGGAAACGTAACTCAGAAAAACATTTATAGAGTGATATCCCTGTCATCACAGCCTGTTTGGAAATCAATGCTCTAACTCCCATGACTAGGGTCTGCAAAGGAAAGCAGAGCAAGAATCAGAGGGCCGCATTTGGCCCTTGGGACACAGGTTGGTCACTGGGGGACTTACAACAAGTCCTGTACTGTTGTACGTATTTCAGAGGTGTTTAGGCCAGCATTCTCAAGATCTTTCAGTCACTGTACACTTTAAAGTAAGCGAAATCTCAAGACCCCCTAATGGAAATATTACTTTCTATAAATGGGAAGCCTGGGTCTGGAACTATGCACACAATCACCATGATGAATTAATTTCACACTGGAAGGTCCCCCATCACATCAGAGTCCCCCATTCACCATGCAGAGTACCCTCTATTACATCAAGGTCCTCCTCATAATGTCAGAGTCATAGTTACATAGTTAGTCTGGCTGAAAAAAGACAAAAGTCCATCCAGTTCAACCATTAAAAAAAAAAAAAAAAAAGTTGATCCAGAGGAAGCAAAAAAAAACCCAGCAAAGCACAATCCAATTTGCTCCTGCAGGGAAAAAAAATTCCTTCCTGATCCCCCGAGAGGCAATCGGATATTCCCTGGATCAACTTTACCTATGAATGTTATATCCAGTTATATTCTGTGTATCCAAGAAAGAATCCAGGACTTTCCTACAGCAATCCACTGAGCTACACCGAGTTCACTATATCAACCACTGATGTATTATATATGGAGATCATATCCCCCCTTATGTATTATACATGGAGATCATATCCCCCCCTTATGTATTATACATGGAGATCATATCCCCCCTTATGTATTATACATGGAGATCATATCCCCCCTTATGTATTATACATGGAGATCATAACCCCCCTTATGTATTATACATGGTGATCATATCCCCCTTATGTATTATACATGGAGATCATATCCCCCCCTTATGTATTATACATGGAGATCATATCCCCCTTATGTATTATACATGGTGATCATATCCCCCCTTATGTATTATACATGGAGATCATATCCCCCCTTATGTATTATACATGGAGATCATATCCCCCCTTATGTATTATACATGGAGATCATATCCCCCCCTTATGTATTATACATGGAGATCATATCCCCCTTATGTATTATACATGGAGATCATATCCCCCCTTATGTATTATACATGGTGATCATATCCCCCCTTATGTATTATACATGGAGATCATATCCCCCTTATGTATTATACATGGAGATCATATCCCCCCTTATGTATTATACATGGAGATCATATCCCCCCTTATGTATTATACATGGAGATCATATCCCCCTTATGTATTATACATGGAGATCATATCCCCCCTTATGTATTATACATGGAGATCATATCCCCCTTATGTATTATACATGGAGATCATATCCCCCCTTATGTATTATACATGGAGATCATATCCCCCCTTATGTATTATACATGGAGATCATATCCCCCTTATGTATTATACATGGAGATCATATCCCCCCCTTATGTATTATACATGGAGATCATATCCCCCTTATGTATTATACATGGAGATCATATCCCCCCTTATGTATTATACATGGAGATCATATCCCCCTTATGTATTATACATGGAGATCATATCCCCCTTATGTATTATACATTGAGATCATATCCCCCCTTATGTATTATACATGGAGATCATATCCCCCCTTATGTATTATACATGGAGATCATATCCCCCCCTTATGTATTATACATGGAGATCATATCCCCCCTTATGTATTATACATGGAGATCATATCCCCCCTTATGTATTATACATGGAGATCATATCCCCCCTTATGTATTATACATGGAGATCATATCCTCCTTATGTATTATACATGGAGATCATATCCCCCTTATGTATTATACATGGAGATCATATCCCCCTTATGTATTATACATGGAGATCATATCCCCCCTTATGTATTATACATGGAGATCATATCCCCCTTATGTATTATACATGGAGATTATATCCCCCCTTATGTATTATACATGGAGATCATATCCCCCTTATGTATTATACATGGTGATCATATCCCCCCCTTATGTATTATACATGGAGATTGTATCCCCCCTTATGTATTATACATGGAGTTTGTATCCCCCCTTATGTATTATACATGGAGATGCTATCCCCCCTTTACTTTCTCCAGTTCCCCAATGTTCTTTTTGTGAATTGGTGCCTAAAACTGAATAACTGAGTCCCCACCATCACGTTGGAATAAATAAAGGAAGGGACAGGGATAGTGGTGACATCCCAAGTATCGTCATGGCCATATCTGGGAAATGTTATTGCTATATGGCCATATTTAGGCAATGATGTAAGGCTCCTTTTTGTGCCCACTTGTTTATGTGGTTGGGTGATGTCGGGTGGCTATGTGAAGTCAGTGGTTGGTAAGGAAGTAGCGGCTTCTGCTGCTTCCTTGACAACCAATGACAGCATTGCCCTAAAATGTGGCCATATTTAGGCAAATGACGGAAGGCTCCTAACTCTATTTTGTTACATAGGCGGGGATTCCCAATTATGTAAGTGAATGGGCCAGGTGATGTCAGTGGCTGGTAAGGAAGTAGCAACATCCGCTGCCTCCTGGAAAACCAATGATAGCATTACCCATAAATGGCCATCTGACCATTTGTAGGCAATGATGTAGGTAGGGTTCCTTTCCTTGCCTATTGACTTACATGGACAGGGATTCCCAGTCATGTACAGTAGGTAAAGAGCTAGGTGACAACATGGGTTGGTAAGGACATAGTGGTTTCCGCTGCTTCCTTAGTAATCATTGACAGCATTGCCCAAAAATGGCCATGATCAATCAGTGGAGAAGGAACCTCTTACATCCATGATCAGTGGAGGAGCACCCTGATAAATTGGTAATCTGTGGAGAAGGCACACTTACATTGGTGATCAGTGGAGAAGCGCCCTTTACATTGGTGGTCAGTGGAAAAGTACCCTGTTAAATTGGTGATCAGTGGAGAAGGGGCTTCTTACATTGGTGATTAGTGGAGAAGCACCCTTTACATTGGTGGTCAGTGGAAAAGTACCCTGTTAAATTGGTAATCTGTGGAGAAGGCACCCTTACATTGGTGATCAGTGGAGAAGCACCCTTTACATTGGTGGTCAGTGGATAAGGGCCGCTTACATTGGTGATTAGTGTAGAAGGTCCCCTTTCATGGATGATTAGTGGAGAAGGACCCTCTTACATTGTTGATCAGTGGAGAAGCACCCTGTTAAATTGGTGATCAGTGGAGAATGGGCTTCTTACATTGGTGATCAGTGGAGAAGGGGCTTCTTACATTGGTGATCAGTGGAGAATGGGCTTCTTACATTGGTGATCAGTGGAGAAGGGGCTTCTTACATTGGTGATTAGTGGAAAAGGGACCCTTACATTGGTAATCTGTGGAGAAGGCACAATACATTGGTGATCAGTGGATTAGGGAGCTTTTACATTGGTGGTTAGTTCAGGCAATCTGTAAGCAATCTCGTCTCAAGGAACCTGAAATCAAAATCTGGAACTTTAACAATAGGGGACCCCCCAGATACCACCTCCCCCTTATGAATGAATAAGGGACACACAGAACCTCTACTAAGTAAAAAAATGGAAAAGTACAAAAAAAACACTGAGTTTAAAAGAAAAATGTCCCACGATGTACTTCTATCCACGTCAATCATGATGAACAAGGATGAACAGGATGTAGCAATGTCTGATGCTTCCTTAAAAACCAATGATAGCATTACCCATAAATGGCCATCTGGCCATATGTAGGCAATGATGTAGGTAGGGTTCCTTTCCTTGCCTATTGTCTTACGTGGACAGGGATTCCCAGTCATGTACAGTAATTAAAGGGCCAGGTGACAACATGGGTTGGTAAGGACATAGTGGCTTCCGCTGCTTCCTCGGCAATCATTGACAGCATTGTCCAAAAATTGCCAAATTTAAGCAGTGATGTAAAGCTCCTTTCCTTGGCCATTTGCCTACATTGCCAAGGGTTCCTAGCCATGTAAGTGAATGGGCTGTGTGATGCCAGTGGCTGATAAGGACAAAGCAACTGCCACTGCTGCCTCAACAACCAATGACAGCATTGCCCAAATATGGCCATGTGGCCATATTTAGACAAAGCTGTTGCCCATTCTATTCTCAACCCATTTGTTTATGTGGCTGGGGATTCCTGGCCATGTAAGTGAATGGGCTGGATGACATCAGTGCTTGGTAACAAGGCAGTGGCTATAAGAAGATGCTGCTTCCTTAGCAACCATGTCACATTCGTCAATTCCATACACCCTAAACCTTCTTCCCATTAGAGCCCTACCTTACTCCAGCAGCATGGCAGAGGGCAGGAGGCAAAGCAGATATAGACAGAGGTGCACATTATCCTCTCCTAAATACTGGATGTGGTCCTGCATGCCATCTGCCCTGGATAAGCATCACGCATTTCCATGGTGTGATCAGGACCATGGCCTTGGAGATTAATTGGCTGTTATGGTGCTGTTGGTGGTCCTGTACAATGTCAGCACATGATGCATATTCAGGGCAAATTCCGTCCTGTTTTTCGTGGCACCCTAGGAGAACCCAAATGGCACACAAGGGTGTTGTGGCACTCTGTTTGAGTACTTGTGTTTTAGGCTACTTCCCTTGTTTGGACCTTGTATCTGCCCACCTTGAAGATGTATCTTGGCTTTTGTGTACACCTTGGACCACCAAGTGAACACTACGCCCCCCCTGGTCTTTACAGAGGAATGGTTGGCTGGACAGAAAGGCCCACCTTGACCTTGTATCTTGGCTTTTGTGTACACCTTGGACCACCAAGTGAACACTACGCCCCCCCTGGTCTTTACAGAGGAAGGGTTGGCCGGACAGAAAGTTTTCACAAGTAGCCGATGGTTATTAGAAGGCTCTTTTCCTTTTTTGACAGGAGCTCCTACTTGAGACGGATAATCCGGCCCATTAAACTGTACCATAATTTAGTGAGGGACATGTTGTTGATCTCAGAACAAATTTACTTACGAAAAGTGCTTGGGGGTTTGGGAGTTTCAAGGCAAATTTATACAAACATTTCACTTTTATTAATGTCGGACTTAATGTACAGAACCAGCCATCGAGCCCGGGAGTGAGATGAATCTATTTTAATCTAACTAAAGTCTGAAAGGTTTGAAGTAGAATTTTTTTTCCTCTAAATTACCAGTTTGTGGTTCAGCGGCGTGAATTACATTACTCAGCAAATGAACAGAAATGCAGAGCTAATTTACATTAAACTGTAATGCTAAATAAATATATACGATGGCGCAGCCTTTCATAACCTTTTTTTCCGTGGAGGAACCCTTGAAATAGATTTCAGGTCTCAGGGAACCCCCTTCATAAATTATTATATTTAAAGTTCACACCACATTAGCATAATCAGTGGGCTGTAAAGAGTTTTAAAGCAAAGAATGCAGAATGGGGTGTACTTTACGCCTCTTCTCTATATCACCCAATTATTTAAATACTATGAATCAACTAAATAAATAAATATGGTGCCGCCCCCCTCTCCCCCCCCCACATTGGTGGTTAGTATATAAGTCAGTGTAAAAGTAAACTCTTAAATTGGTGGTTAGGGGAGAAGTTAGTTTTTACATTGGTGATCAGTGGAGGAGGGCAAACGTACGTTGGTAATCAGTGGAGAAGGGGCTTCTTACTTTGGTAATCGGTTGGGAGGACCCCCCTACTTTGATGATCAGATGAGAAAGACCCCCAACATTGGTGATCAGTGGAGAAGGACCTCTTACCAGGGGCGGACTGACCATTTGGAAACTCGGGCACTGCCTGAGGGCCCGGGTCAGTAGGGGGCCCCATGAGATGCCCCTGGTACCTTTTTCATAGGCTTTTTTGAGTTTGGGCAAGGACACAGGGGCCCCATGATCCCCTATGGCTCTGGGGCCCCATGAGCTGTCCGTCCGTCCCTGCCTCTTACGTTAGTGATCAGTGGAGAAGGACCCCTTTACATTGGTGATCAGCAGAGAAGGGACCTCTTGCATTGGTGAACAGTGGAGAAGGACCCCCTTACATTGGTGATCAGTGGAGAAGGACCCCCTTACATTGGTGATCAGTGGAGAAGGGACCTCTTGCATTGGTGATCAGTGGAGAAGGACCCCCTTACATTGGTGATCAGTGAAGGACCCCCTTACATTGGTGGTCAGTGGAGAAGGGGCCCTTACATTTGTGATTAGTGGAGAAGGGACCCTTACATTGGTGATTAACGGAGAAGAGACCTCTTACATTGGTGGTCATTGGAAAAGGACCCCTTACATTGGTGATCAGTGGAGAAGGGCCCCCTTACATTGATGATAAGTTGAGAAGGGCCCCTTTTCATTGGTCAGTGCAGAAGCACCCCTTACATTGATGATCAGTGGAGAAGGAACCTCTTACATCCATGATCAGTGGAGGAGCACCCTGATAAATTGTTAATCTGTGGAGAAGGGACCCTTAAATTGGTGATCAGTAGAGAAGGACCCCCTTACATTGGTGTTTAATGGAGAAGGGCCCCTTAAATTGGTAATTAACAGAGAAGATACCTCTTACATTGGTGGTCATTGGAGAAGGACCCATTACATTGGTGATCAGTGGAGAAGGACCCCCTTACATTGGTGATCAGTGGAGAAGAACCCCTTTACATTGGTGATCAGTGGAGGAGGGACCTCTTACATTGGTGATCAGTGGAGAAGAACCCCTTTACATTGGTGATCAGTGGAGGAGGGACCCCCTTACATTGGTGATCAGTGGAGAAGGGACCTCTTAAATCCATGATCAGTGGAGGAGCACCTTGTTAAATTGTTAATCTGTGGAGAAGGGACCCTTACATTGGTGATCAGTGGAGAAGGACCCCCTTACATTGGTGATCAGTGGAGAAGGACCCCTTATATTAGTGATCAGTGGAGAAGAACCCCTTTACATTGGTGATCAGTGGAGAAGGGACCTCTTGCATTGGTGATCAGTGGAGAAGGACCCCCTTACATCGATGATCAGTGGAGGAGCACCCTGTTAAATTGTTAATCTGTGGAGAAGGGACCCTTACATTTGTGATCAGTGCAGAAGCACCCCTTACATTGATGATCAGTGGAGAAGGAACCTCTTACATTCATGATCAGTGGAGGAGCACCCTGTTAAATTGGTAATCTGTGGAGAAGGGACCCTTACATTGGTGATCAGTGGAGAAGCACCCTTTACGTTGGTGGTCAGTGGAAAAGCACCCTGTTAAATTGGTGATCAGTGGAGAAGGGGCTTCTTACATTGGTGATTAGTGGAAAAGGGACCCTTACATTGGTAATCTGTGGAGAAGGGACAATACATTGGTGATCAGTGGAGAAGGGACAATACATTGGTGATCAGTGGATTAGGGAGCTTTTACATTGGTGGTTAGTTTAGGCAATCTGTAAGCAATCTCGTCTCAAGGGACCTGAAATCAAAATCTGGAACTTTAACAATAGGGGACCCCCCAGATACCACCTCCCCCATATGAATGAATAAGGGACACACAGAACCTCTACTAAGTAAAAAAATGGAAAAGTACAAAAAAACCACTGAGTTTAAAAGAAAAATGTCCCACGATGTACTTCTATCCACGTCAATCATGATGAACAATGCCAAACACCCACTGAGAGGAAGAAATCCCGAAAGATACATCCAAACCTGCCATGCTGAATGCCATCTCCAAAGCCCCGCCGCTAGCAGTAGACAAAGGGGAGGAGTCTCTTAGGTGACCCATTGCTTATTATTATCTGCTAATTCCCTCCAGTGTTCTCTAGAATTGTTTCTTTGTATCTCTTGGTATGTATCTCCTCTGCTCCCGAACGCCATCAAGTGGCCGTAATGCAATATATTTTACTGCTGCCCATAGTCACAGAATATTCATTCAGAAGAGAAAATAGCCTGAAAAACATTTGTTTTTGACGAACTCGATAGAACAAATGTACAATGGAAATTTGCTGGATGAAGAAATCTGCAAAATGTTTTCTGTACACCCTATCAGTGCAAGGCATGGTACATATGGCAGCTGGATGTATTAGCATACCAGGAGCGGACTGACAACTCATGGGGCCCCCGGGCAATGGGGGATCATGGGGCCCCTGTTTCCTTGCCCAAACTCAAAAAAGCCTATGAAAAAGATACCAGGGGCATCTCATAGGGCCCCCTACTGACCCCGGGCCCTCAGGCAGTGCCCGAGTTTCCAAATGGTCAATCCGCCCCTGGTAAGAGGTCCTTCTCCACTGATCACCAATGTTGGGGGGCCTTTCTCAGATGATCATCAAAGTAGGGAGGTCCTCCCAACCGATTACCAAAGTAAGAAGTCCCTTCTCCCCTAACCACCAATTTAACCACTTGCCTACCAGGCACTTATACCCCCTTATTTACCAGGCCAATTTTCAGCTTTCAGCGCTGCCGCACTTTGATTGACAATTGCGCGGTCATGCAACATTGTACCCATATGAAATTTTGATCATTTTTCTCTCACAAATAGAGCTTTCTTTTGGTGGTATTTAATCGCCACTGGGCGCTTTACTTTTTGCGCTATAAATTAAAAAAGTGCAAAAAATTTGAAAAAAAAAAAAAAGTTTATTTGTATCTTTTATAAAATTTTTCAAACAGGTATTTTTTCTCCTTCACTGATTTGCGTTGATGAGGCGGCACTGATGGGCACTGATAGGCAGCACTGATGGGCACTGATAGGCAGCACTAAAGGGCACTGATAGGCAGTACTAATGAGGTGGCACGGATAGGCGGCACTAATATGCAGCACTGATAGGCGGCACTGATAGGTGACACTGATGATGGGTACTGATAGACGGCACTGACTGGCATCACTTCTGGGCACTGACTGGCGGCACTGACTGGCACAACCCCTGGGCACTGACTGGTGGCACTGACTGGCAGCACTGCTGGGCTGCACTGGTGGGTGGCACTGGTGGGCAGCACTGGTGGGTGGGCACAGGTGGGTGGCACTGGTGGGCACAGGTGGGTGGCAGTGGTGGGCACAGGTGGGTGGGCACAGGTGGGTGGCACTGCTGGGCACATGTAGGTGGCACTTCTGGGCACAGGTAGGTGGCACTGCAGAGTGGCACAGGTGGGTGCACTGCTGGGCACAGGTGGGGGCACTGCTGGGCACAGGTGGGGGCACTGCTGGGAACGGGTGGGCGGGGCTAGTGGGCGCACTGCTGGGCGGAACTTGCGGGTGTCACTGCTGGGCACCGATCATCAGGGCACTGATCATCAGTGCCCTGATGATCGGTGCCGATCCCCGCTCTGACAACTGCCGGTTCTCGGCAGTACTTTCCTCACGATCTGACAGCGTGAGGAAAGTGCAGCCGAGAACCGGCACTTGCATTTCCCTGTGATCAGCGTGTCATTGGACACCGCTGATCACGTGGTAAAAGGCCGGTGGGATCGGCCTTTCACCACATCACGTGATCAGCTGTGTCCGTAGGACACAGCAATCACGGAGATCGCCGGGTGCGCGCCCCCTGGGGCGCGCAGGAGAGCGCGTTCTGGGAGGACGTCATATGACGTCCACTCAGAACTGGCCGGCCGCGGTGAAGCCGTCATTCGGCTATGCGCGGTCGGCAAGAGGTTAAGAGTGTGGGCATCCTCACCCACACTCAAACCACACCCAAAAGAGCCTATGAAAGGTGCCAGGGGCATCTCATGGGGCCCCCTACTGGCCCCGGGCCCTCGGGCAGTGCCCGAGTTCCCAAATGATCTAGTCCGCCCCTGAAGCATACCCAAGGTCTTTTGATCCGTGGGTTATTTTTTGGCTATTTTTAAAGTGCGGATCTGGTGTGAGGATCACAAAGTGGGAGGGAATATTATTAGCTCAGTCACCCAACTAGTGGCCCCTGGTTTCTTTCTGTGTCCTGGATACTGGATAGCGATACCAGCTTGCAGTTCTCTGTAAACTTTGCATTTGGTTGATTGAAGGCCCTTACATAGAACTATCAAGGTGACTGGCCTAAGGTGATACACAGAGATGAAACAAATCTTCCTACATACGTTGTACCTGTTTATCTGCATTCCTTTTTCCTCTAGAGCTGTTCAAAGTCCAAAATGTGCTCAGTATTTCTGAGCTCTAGAAGGCAGGGGGTATAGATTTTGATGTCACATACTGCACATTATAGAGCAGGCAACTGAGTGTAATCTGAGACCTGAGTGGAGGGAATGGACACACCCATCTCTACTCGGTCTCATAAGGAAACATGCACAACTGAGGCTTTCAATCACATGCTATGTGCTGGGGGGGGGGGGGGATGTCTCCCGAGATTGCTTGGTGTTGGCATAGACTGTCTGAGGTGGCTCATGCAGATAGAAGAGGAAGGTAACAGCAGTCAGTAATCTCTTAGAATGTAAGCTCCAAGGAGCATGCTCATCTCCAGGACTTCTCCGGAGCTTCCCCCATCCTCTGGAACTCTCTACCCCAATTTATCAGACTATCGCCTACTCTGTTCACTTTTAGGCGATCTCTGAAAACCAATCTCTTCAGGGAAGCCTATCCTGCCCTCAGCTAATACTGGAATCTTCTACTCCTCCTACCAGTCCATCCCCCACAGTTACTACCTTTTGTACCACTAGCCCCTCCCTCTTAGATTGTAAGCTCCAAGGATCAGGGCCCTCCTAACCCTCTTGTATTGAACAGTATTGTATCTGTATTGTCTTTCGTTATATCGTAAAGCGCTGAGCAAACTGTTGGCGCCATAAATCCTGTACAATAATAATCACACTCAGTGCTTTGGATTGAGGCAAGCACACACTGTAGAAGGATATGCTTTGTTCCTTTTTCATTTCAGAGGTTTACAATGACTTTAATTTAGCAATGGTTGATAAATTTGCTCCTGTCCAGTAATCACTCACTAGTAGTACCATCCAGGGGCAGACTGACAACTCATGGGGCCCCCGGGCAATAGGGGATCATGGGGCCCCTGTGTCCTTGCCCAAGCTCAAAAAAGGCTATGAAAAAGGTACCAGGGGCATCTCATGAGGCCCCCTACTGACCCCGGGCCCTTGGGCAGGGCCCAAGTTTCCAAATGGTCAGTCCGCCCCTGGTACCATCTTACTAATATCGGAATCCTGGGATTTTGACTCGGAATGCATTGAGTTGGGCCTTATCAGGACACGGAGAAGCTACAATTCTCGGTACTCCATAAAATGAAGTGTTTCGGAGAGGAAAACGACTGGCTTTTATGTGGATACTATTTCGTTACGGGACAGGAGTCAGAATTTTTACAGTCGCACTTTGGTTAATGCCCCATGTGAGTATTGGCCGGGAACGTTTGTCTAGAGTTATGTCGCGCAATTCCACGAACTCTCAGATGGAGACACGATCTTATCTCAAGGTGCTCGCTACAAGACGGGATCTCACGGGACGAGTTCACAGACTCAATATATTGGAACATAATCCTCTTTCAGCGTTTGTCACCGGATATTAATATTTCCAAAATTTCTACTCTCTGCCCAAAACCACGGGTAATGCTCATATCTGCTGCCTGCGCTACACAAAGGCCGTTATTTAAAGGGAAACTATTCTGCCTTTTCGGCTTTCACTACACAGTTCTCCTGGAACTCGATTTTGATGTGACTTTCTCAGTTTCACACACTATGTGTTCGGAATTGTCATACAGTCAGGTCCATAAATATTGGGACTTCGACACAATTCTAACATTTTTGGCTCTATACACCACCACAATGGATTTGAAATGAAATGAATAAGATGTGCTTTAACTGCAGACTGTCAGCTTTAATTTGAGGGTATTTACATCCAAATCAGGTGAACGGTGTAGGAATTACAACAGTTTGCATATGTGCCTCCCACTTGTTAAGGGACCAAAAGTAATGGGACAATTGGCTTCTCAGCTGTTCCATGGCCAGGTGTGTGTTATTCCCTCATTATCCCAATTACAATGAGCAGATAAAAGGTCCTGACTGTATCTCTAGGTATTAAACCAATCTGTATATTCTCCCTCTAGTCAGGGCTGTATGTAGATATCCTATAGCCCCGGCATACCTGCATCATGGCTCTCCTTTGCACATGCTCGGCACCGGAGTGTTCATAAAGCCAGCATGCACTGGTGGGCAGCTAGTGGTTCACATCACCAGACAAGAGAAGACATAGATGTTTTCATGTTTCTTGAACTGCAAAGAGTCTTCTGACCAGGGGCGGACTGACAACTCATGGGGCCCTGGGCAATAGGGGATCATGGGGCCCCTGTGTCCTTGCCCAAATTCAAAAAAGCCTATGAAAAAGGTACCAGGGGCATCTCATGGGACCCCCTACTGACCCCGGGCCCTCGGGCAGTGCCGGAGTTTCCTATTGGTCAGTCCGCCCCTGCTTCTGACTCCTCTTAACATCCCCTTCACGCCTTCTCTTCCCATTGCACCTTTACTTCACACACCCCCTGCCCCCTCCATCCACCTACCTATCCTACACTCCCTATATCCCCTGCACCCCCATCCTCCTACATTTCCTGAACTCCTTACATTTCCTGTAACCCCTTTCCTGAAACTCTCCCTTCTCCTAGATGACATTTGTGCTAAGGGGGGGGGAGGCGATTTGGGTAAGGGGGCAGGATTATATGCTGGGAAGGGTAGTTTGGCTGAATTTGTCCTAGGTGGGGGGATTGAAGGAAGAGGATTGGTATTGGGGGGAGGGGCTTGGGGAAGAATTTGTGCAAGGAGAGGGGGAATAGGGGGGACTTGTGTTAGTAGAGGGGGCTGGGGGGGTTTGTGTTAGGAAGGGGAATTGGGGGGGGGGGTAATTTGTACTAGGAGGAGGGATTTGGGGAGGGATTTGTGCTAGGGGGGGGGATTGAAGAGGTTGTGCTAGGAGGGGGGATTTGGGGAGGAATTTGTGCTAGGAGAGAGGCTTGGGGAGGAACCTTTTGCTAGGAGAGGGGGAATGGGGGGGATTTGTGGTAGGAGGGGGGATTGGGGAGGAACTTTGTGCTAGGAGAGGGGGAATGGGGGGGGGGTTGTGGTAGGAGTGGGGATTGGGGGGGGTAATTTGTACTAGGAGGGGGGATTTGCAATAGGAGGGGGATTGTAGGGGTTGTGTTAGGAGGGAGGAGGGAGGGTGTAATTTGTACTAGGAGGGGGGATTTGGGGGATAGATTTGTGCTAGAAGGGGGATTGTAGGGGTTGTGCTAGGAGGAATTTGTGCTAAGAGAGAGGGTATGGAGGGGATTTGTGTTAGTAGAGGGGGTTGGGGGGGATTTGTGCTAGGAGGGGGGATTGGGGGGGTAATTTGTACTAAGAGGTGGGATTGGGGGGGATCTGTGCTAGGAGGGGGATTGTGGGGGTTGTGCAAGGAGAGGGGATTTGGGGAGGAATTTGTGCTAGGAGAGCGGCTTGGGGGGGAATGTGTGCTACCAGATGGGGAATGGGGGGGGGGGTATGTGTTAGTAGAGGGGGTTGGGGGAGATTTGTGTTAGGAGGGGGGATTTGGGGGGGTAATTTGTACTAGGAGGGGGGATTTGTGCTAGGAGGGGGATTGTAGGGGTTGTGCTAGGAGGGGGGATTTGGGGAGGAATTTGTGCTAGGAGAGAGGCTTGGAGAGGAATTTTGTGCTAGGAGAGGGGGAATGGGGGGAATTTGTACTAAGAAAGGGATTGTAGGGGTTGTGTTAGGAGGGGGGATGGAAGGTGTAATTTGTACTAGAAGGGGGGATTTGGGGAGTAGATTTGTGCTAGAAGGGGGGATTTGGGGAGGCATTTGTGCTAGGAGAGAGGGAATGGAGGGCACTTGTGTTAGTAGAGGGGGTTGGGGGATTTGTGTTAGGAGGGGGGATTAGGGGGTAATTTGTACTAGGAGGGGGGATTTGGGGGAGGGGAATGCAGGGGTTGTGCTAGGAGGGGGGATTTGGGGAAGAATTTGTGCTAGGAGAGTGGCTTAGAGGAGGGGGAATTTGTACTAGGAGGGGAGAATTGGGGGGGGATTTGTTTTGGGGGGGTGGGGAATTGTGCTAGGAGGAGGGATGGGGGGGGGGGTTGTGCTAGGAGTGGGGATTTGGGTGAGGAGGAAGGATTTGTGTTGGGAAGGGTAATTTGGATGGGGTTGTGCTAGAAGGTAGATTTAGAGGGATTTTTATTAGGAGGTAAAATTTGGGGGATTTATGCTAGGAGGGGGGATTTGGGGGAGAGGATTGGTGCTAGGGTGGAAAATTTGAGGTGAAAGAGGATGTGTGAAAGGAGGGGTGAAGTAGAATTACAGGTGAAGTTTTGTTGTTTTTTTTGGGGAGGGGGGGAGCAGGCCTGGATCTAGAGGGGTGCTGGGGTGGGATATGCACCCCCAGATTTTAGTTGTGCCCCCCCCAGATCTCTTGAGAGTGCATCCAACTGATCCATGAGACCTGATGGGGACAATTGATGTAAGGGGGAACTCTGATAGGAATAGTTGATGTAAGGGGGAACTCTGATTGCGACAGTTGATGTAAGGGGGAACTCTATTGGGACAGTTGATGTAAGGGGGAACTCTGATAGGAATAGTTGATGTAAGGGGGAACTCTGATAGGAATAGTTGATGAAAGGCGGAACTCTGATAGGAATAGTTGATGTAAGGGGGAACTCTGATAGGAATAGTTGATGTAAGGGGGAACTTTGATAGGAATAGTTGATGTAAGGGGGAACTTTGATAGGAATAGTTGATGAAAGGCGGAACTCTGATAGGAATAGTTGATGTATGGGGGAACTCTGATAGGAATAGTTGATGTAAGGGGGAACTTTGATAGGAATAGTTGATGTAAGGGGGAACTCTGATAGGAATAGTTGATGCAAGGGGGAACTCTGATTGGGACAGTTGATGTAAGGGGGAACTCTGATTGGGGCAGTTGATGTAAGGGGGAACTCTGATTGGGATAGTTGATGTAAGGGGGAACTCTGATAGGAATAGTTGATGTACGGCGGAACTCTGATAGGAATAGTTAATGTAAGGGGGAACTCTGATAGGAATAGTTGATGTAAGGGGGAACTTTGATAGGAATAGTTGATGTAAGGGGGAACTTTGATAGGAATAGTTGATGAAAGGCGGAACTCTGATAGGAATAGTTGATGTATGGGGGAACTCTGATAGGAATAGCTGATGTAAGGGGGAACTCTGATAGGAATAGTTGATGCAAGGGGGAACTCTGATTGGGACAGTTGATGTAAGGGGGAACTCTCTGATTGGGGCAGTTGATGTAAGGGGGAACTCTGATTGGGATAGTTGATGCAAGGGGGAACTCTGATAGGAATAGTTGATGTACGGCGGAACTCTGATAGGAATAGTTGATGTAAGGGGGAACTTTGATAGGAATATTTGATGTATGGGGGAACTCTGATAGGAATAGCTGATGTAAGGGGGAACTCTGATAGGAATAGTTGATGCAAGGGGGAACTCTGATTGGGACAGTTGATGTAAGGGGGAACTCTCTGATTGGGGCAGTTGATGTAAGGGGGAACTCTGATTGGGATAGTTGATGCAAGGGGGAACTCTGATAGGAATAGTTGATGTACGGCGGAACTCTGATAGGAATAGTTGATGTAAGGGGGAACTTTGATAGGAATATTTGATGTATGGGGGAACTCTGATAGGAATAGTTAATGTAAGGGGGAACTTTGATAGGAATATTTGATGTATGGGGGAACTCTGATAGGAATAGTTGATGCAAGGGGGAACTCTGATAGCAATAGTTGATGTACGGGGGAACTCTGATAGGAACAGTTGATGTAAGGGGGAATTCTGATTGGGACAGTTGATGCAAGGGGGAACTCTGATTGCGACAGCTGATGTAAGGGGGAACTCTGATTGGGGCAGTTGATGTAAGGAAGCATTCTGTTGAAGCAATTGATGTAAGGAGCAGTCTGAGAGGGGCAATTAATGTAAGTGGGTACTCTGATAGGGATAGCTGATGTAAGGGGGCACTCTGGACAGTTGATGTAAGGGGGCACTCTGGACAGTTGATGTAAGGGGGCACTCTGGACAGTTGATGTAAGAGGGCACTCTGGACAGTTGACGTAGGGGGCACTCTGTTGAAGAGACTGATGTAAGGAGTACTCTGATGAGAACACCTAATGTAAGGGGGGACTCTTATAGGTACCTTGATGTAAAGAGGAAACTTTGAGGATTCCTGATGTAAGGAGGGACTCTGACAGGGACACCTGATATGAGGGGCTCAGGTTCTGTTTAATCCTCCTAATACATAGTAGTGCTCTCCATTCACCCCTTTCTGCCTCTTCACTATCTGTCAGATGTTACTTTCGGGTTGTGACTCCGTGGTACAGAAGCGTGCCGAGTGAACAGGGAATACGGGTTCTATGCATCTCTGTCACATTATGGCCCCTGACTTTTTTTTTTACTGCACCCCCAAATCAGATCCGGCCCTGGGGGGAAGGGGTGCAAATAGCTGGTCCTGGTCCCACGAGTATCTCATAGTATATAGAGCCGTACCATGACAGATGATGGAAGATCTGTACTGAGGATCGGCTCCACCATGATGGGGTATCAATAACCGGAGAGTCTGCCGTTTTCATGAATACATAATAAATGGGAGTCCTGATCACTAGGACCCGACTCTCACAGACTAAACGCCGAGTGACAAATGTCCGACCTCCTGACCACAATCCCGTTCTACATTCGGATGATTTTAGTAATCAATGGACCGATTGCCATGTGACACGGCGATCCCTGTGAATGTACTCCACGTAGGAGCCCATTATCAGGTCGCAGCGCCCGCCGCGCATTCCAATACGGCATTTGTCTTCCTTCTCTTTTTTACAATTGTGAGCAGATTACTTATTATGGTAATTCTCTCCGAAACCCAGAAATTGTCTTCGCTGAGAGGAAACTCGCAGACGGGGTTTTATTTTAGCTGCAATAATTCTGTAATTCAGTTTGGGGCATTTCCACACAGAGCCGCCTGACATGAAATCCTCATATAATACACTCCTTATATAATCAGCTGCAGCGCGAGAGTTTACAGGAGTTACTTTCCACATATAAATGATTTTTATGGGAGACGTGTAAGTTATATTATCACCGCTCTCCAGATATAAGATATATTATACAGGAGTGACATCACCGCTCTCCGGATATAAGATATATTATACAGGAGTGACATCACCGCTCTCCAGATATAAGATATATAACACAGGAGTGACATCACCGCTCTCCGGATATAAGATATATTATACAGGAGTGACATCACCGCTCTCCAGATATAAGATATATAACACAGGAGTGACATCACCGCTCTCCGGATATAAGATATATTATACAGGAGTGACATCACCGCTCTCCAGATATAAGATATATAACACAGGAGTGACATCACCTCTCTCCAGATATAAGATATATAACACAGGAGTGACATCACCGCTCTCCAGATATAAGATATATTATACAGGAGTGACATCACCGCCCTCCAGATATACGATATATTATACAGGAGTGACATCACCGCCCTCCAGATATAAGATATATTATACAGAGTGACATCACCGCCCTCCAGATATAAGATATATTATACAGGAGTGACATCACCGCCCTCCAGATATAAGATATATTATACAGAGTGACATCACCGCCCTCCAGATATAAGATATATTATACAGAGTGACATCACCGCCCTCCAGATATAAGATATATTATACAGAGTGACATCACCGCCCTCCAGATATAAGATATATTATACAGAGTGACATCACCGACCTCCAGATATAAGATATATTATACAGAGTGACATCACCGCCCTCCAGATATAAGATATATTATACAGGAGTGACATCACCGCTCTCCAGATATAAGATATATTATACAGAGTGACATCACCGCCCTCCGAATATAAGATATATTATACAGAGTGACATCACCGCCCTCCGGATATAAGATATATTATACAGGAGTGACATCACCGCCCTCCAGATATAAGATATATTATACAGGAGTGACATCACCGCCCTCCGGATATAAGATATATTATACAGGAGTGACATCACCGCTCTCCAGATATAAGATATATTATACAGAGTGACATCACCTCTCTCCAGATATAAGATATATTATACAGGAGTGACATCACCTCTCTCCAGATATAAGATATATTATACAGGAGTGACATCACCTCTCTCCAGATATAAGATATATTATACAGGAGTGACATCACCGCCCTCCGGATATAAGATATATTATACAGGAGTGACATCACCGCCCTCCAGATATAAGATATATTATACAGGAGTGACATCACCGCCCTCCAGATATAAGATATATTATACAGGAGTGACATCACCGCCCTCCAGATATAAGATATATTATACAGGAGTGACATCACCGCCCTCCGGATATAAGATATATTATACAGAGTGACATCACCGCTCTCCAGATATAAGATATATTATACAGGAGTGACATCACCGCCCTCCGGATATAAGATATATTATACAGGAGTGACATCACCTCTCTCCAGATATAAGATATATTATACACGAGTGACATCACCGCCCTCCAGATATAAGATATATTATACAGGAGTGACATCACCGCCCTCCGGATATAAGATATATTATACAGGAGTGACATCACCGCCCTCCGGATATAAGATATATTATACAGAGTGACATCACCGCCCTCCAGATATAAGATATATTATACAGGAGTGACATCACCGCCCTCCGGATATAAGATATATTATACAGAGTGACATCACCGCCCTCCGGATATAAGATATATTATACAGGAGTGACATCACCGCTCTCCAGATATAAGATATATTATACAGAGTGACATCACCGCCCTCCAGATATAAGATATATTATACAGGAGTGACATCACCGCTCTCCGGATATAAGATATATTATACAGAGTGACATCACCGCTCTCCAGATATAAGATATATAACACAGGAGTGACATCACCGCTCTCCGGATATAAGATATATAACACAGGAGTGACATCACCGCTCTCCGGATATAAGATATATTATACAGAGTGACATCACCGCCCTCCAGATATAAGATATATTATACAGGAGTGACATCACCGCCCTCCGGATATAAGATATATTATACAGAGTGACATCACCGCCCTCCAGATATAAGATATATTATACAGGAGTGACATCACCGCTCTCCGGATATAAGATATATTATACAGAGTGACATCACCGCCCTCCAGATATATGATATATTATACAGGAGTGACATCACCGCTCTCCGGATATAAGATATATTATACAGGAGTGACATCACCGCTCTCCAGATATAAGATATATTATACAGGAGTGACATCACCGCCCTCCAGATATACGATATATTATACAGGAGTGACATCACCGCCCTCCAGATATAAGATATATTATACAGGAGTGACATCACCGCTCTCCAGATATAAGATATATTATACAGAGTGACATCACCTCTCTCCAGATATAAGATATATTATACAGAGTGACATCACCGCTCTCCAGATATAAGATATATTATACAGGAGTGACATCACCTCCCTCCAGATATAAGATATATTATACAGGAGTGACATCACCGCTCTCCAGATATAAGATATATTATACAGGAGTGACATCACCGCTCTCCAGATATAAGATATATTATACAGGAGTGACATCACCGCTCTCCAGATATAAGATATATTATACAGGAGTGACATCACCGCTCTCCGGATATAAGATATATTATACAGGAGTGACATCACCGCTCTCCAGATATAAGATATATTATACAGGAGTGACATCACCGCCCTCCGGATATAAGATATATTATACAGGAGTGACATCACCTCCCTCCAGATATAAGATATATTATACAGGAGTGACATCACCGCCCTCCAGATATAAGATATATTATACAGAGTGACATCACCTCTCTCCAGATATAAGATATATTATACAGAGTGACATCACCGCCCTCCAGATATACGATATATTATACAGAGTGACATCACCGCTCTCCAGATATAAGATATATTATACAGGAGTGACATCACCGCTCTCCAGATATAAGATATATTATACAGGAGTGACATCACCGCCCTCCGGATATAAGATATATTATACAGGAGTGACATCACCGCCCTCCAGATATAAGATATATTATACAGGAGTGACATCACCGCTCTCCAGATATAAGATATATTATACAGGAGTGACATCACCGCCCTCCAGATATAAGATATATTATACAGGAGTGACATCACCGCTCTCCAGATATAAGATATATTATACAGGAGTGACATCACCGCTCTCCAGATATAAGATATATTATACAGGAGTGACATCACCGCCCTCCAGATATAAGATATATTATACAGGAGTGACATCACCGCTCTCCAGATATAAGATATATTATACAGGAGTGACATCACCGCTCTCCAGATATAAGATATATTATACAGAGTGACATCACCGCCCTCCAGATATAAGATATATTATACAGGAGTGACATCACCGCTCTCCAGATATAAGATATATTATACAGGAGTGACATCACCGCTCTCCAGATATAAGATATATTATACAGGAGTGACATCACCGCTCTCCAGATATAAGATATATTATACAGGAGGGACATCACCGCCCTCCAGATATAAGATATATTATACAGGAGTGACATCACCGCTCTCCAGATATAAGATATATTATACAGGAGTGACATCACCGCTCTCCAGATATAAGATATATTATACAGGAGTGACATCACCGCTCTCCAGTGTTTTTTTTCTTTTTGCAGAAACTCCATACAGTCCATGTAACATGGTTTCCTATGGGACACGCTCACATTTCTGCTTTTTTGAGCCGCTGTGTTTTTTTGGAAAGGGGCGGGGACTTTTTTAAAAGTAAAAAGCAGCGTTTTTGCTACAATAGAGTTCAATGCGCTTTTGTGACATTTTGCGTTTTGCATTTTTATCCCACCCAGCACAACAAAAAAATTCCACTTAAAAAAAAAGAGCCGCACAAACAGCAAATCGCGGCAAACTCGTGGCAAAAACACCGTGTCACCCCGTATAGGTTGCATGCCGACGATCCCCGCAGGATGGATGGGATCTGCGGATTGGGGAGCATAATGGATCGGACTCCGATCCATTATGCTCAATCCACAGATCCCATCCATCCTGCGGGGATCGTCAGCATGCAACCTATACGGGGTGACACCGGACCCGCTCCACGAAAAGGTAAGTTGTAAAGAAAGCCGACGATCCCCGCAGGATGGATCGGATCTGCAGATTGGGGAGCATAACGGATCAGACTCTGAACCATTATGCTCAATCCGCAGATCCGATCCATTCTGCGGGGATCATCGGAGGGGGTGTCACCAAGTGTTACCGCACCGGGTGACACCAACCCTAGGGACGTCTTTGGGTCGCCCTAAGCATGACACGCAGAAATGTGCGTAGACTGCGCTTTCAGAAACGCAAAGTGTGAACACTCATAGCTTACAGTCTGAATGGGACCTTTATAAAACGTTCACATCATCTAATATCATAAATCAGTGAAGTGATCGAATCATCTTCATAATTATTATTATTATTATACAGTATTTATATAGCGCCAAAGGGTTTGCTCAGCGCTGTACAGCGAGGGGGACAGAACATGAGACAAGACAGTAACAATACAATACACGAGGGGTTCAAGGGCCCTGATCCTGGGAGCTTACAATCTAGGAGGGAGGGGAAGGTGGTACAGGAGGAGATGGCTGTGGGGGATGGAGTGGCGGGAGGAGTGGAGGAGGTTAGTTGTTAGGTGAGGTGGGGTGTTAGGTGAGGTTGGGGTAGGCTTCCCTGAAGAGGTGGGTTTTCAGGGTGTGCCTAAAGGTGAGGAGGGAAGGTGACAGTCTGATGGATTGGGGTAGGGAGTTCCAGAGGATGGGGGAAGTCCTAGAGAAGTCCTGCAATCGGGCGTGGGAGGAGGAATGAAGGAGAACGGCTGTTAGGTGAGGGTGGGGTAGGCTTCCCTAAAGAGATGGGTTTTCAGGGTGTGCCTAAAGGTGAGGAGGGTAGGTGACAGTCTGATGGATTGGGGTAGTGAGTTCCAGAGGATGGGGGAAGTCCTAGAGAAGTCCTGCAATCGGGCGTAGGAGGAGGAATGAAGGAGAACGGCTGTTAGGTGAGGGTGGGGTAGGCTTCCCTAAAGAGATGGGTTTTCAGGGAGCGCCTGAAGGTGAGGAGGGTAGGTGACAGTCTGATGGATTGGGGTAGTGAGTTCCAGAGGATGGGGGAAGTCCTAGAGAAGTCCTGCAATCGGGCGTTGGAGGAGGAGACCAGGGAGCTAGAGAGTAGGAGGTCCTGTGAGGAGCGGAGGGCACGGGTAGGGTAGTATTTGGGTATCAGGTCAGTTAGGTAGTTTGGGTCGGTGTTATGAATGGCTTTGTAGGTCAGAGTTAGCAGTTTGAATTTAATGCGTTGGGCAATCGGGAGCCAGTGAAGGGAATGGCAGAGGGGGGAGGCGGATGTGGAGCGATTGGTGAGGTGGATGAGTCTGACCGCTGAGTTCAGGATAGACTGGAGGGGGGATAGTCTGTGATGAGGAAGGCCGGTGAGGAGGGAGTTGCAGTAGTCCAGGCGTGAGATGATGAGGGAGTGTACGAGTAGTTTGGTGGTGTCTGGGGTGAGGAACGTACGTATCCTGGAGATGTTGCGGAGGATAAATAGTATTTGTTACATTGTATCCTTTTGTATCGTCTCTGTGAATATTGCAGGATGTGGTTGTGTCTGCAGACGATTCCATGCGGAGTGCGTGGCGTTCTCGCGGTTTGTCTGGACGGAGATCACAGCCGGAAGACGTCGGCGCTCTCCTTTGTACGGCTGCGGGTTGTCTCTGCGGAGAATATTTCTTCCCCGTGTCGGTGTCACTCGTCTGTTGATCCTTCACTTAAAGAAGAATTAGTGGCGGTGTTTGCAGAGGTGGCCGGGGCCCCTGTCACAGAGTCATTATAGGCCCCTCGCCTGTCCCTGAAGATGATGCGAGGAATCGGCGGCCGAGGGTCAGCGGCCCGGGGAGGTATTACACTCCCAACTGTTGTCACAGCCGTGTCCTCGGGGTATGTGATTAATAGGAAGTCGGGGATCTGTGAAGGAGCTACAATGTACAATAGAAACAAATATCATACAGAATGGAGTGTTCACATAACCAAGACTGTGTTCAATCCAATATCGGGATGTCCTCTTATCTTCCCCTCCCCTCCATTCACAATTCAATTCGGTTGATTTACTAAAAGCAATTAGACGGTGCACTTTGCAAGTACGGTTGCTCCAGAGCTTCGTGAATGAGGTAAAGTGTCCCTTTGCCAAGAATATCCAATCACAGGCAAGGAAAATAAAAAAAATCGAATGTTTTGCTTCCACATGATCAGGGGTGGATTGACCATTCAGAAACCTGGGCACTGCCCAAGGGCCCGGGGTCAGTAAGGGGCCCCATGATATGCCCCGGTATCTTTCATAGGCTTTTTTTACGCGCGGTTTGAGTGTGGGTAAGGACACAGGGGCCCCATGATCCCCTATTGCCCGGGGGCCCCATGAGTTGTCAGTCCGCCCCTGGACATGATTGGACGATGGAAGTCAGCAGAGCTTCCCCTCATTTTCTAAGCTCTGGTGCAACTGCACTTGCAAAGTACACCGTCTATTTGCCTTTAGTAAATCAGCCCCTGAGACTCCAATTGTAACTTCCCAGATCGTCCTTCATGGAATTCCGGGAACTCCGAACATCCCAGTATGGGGGGGACATCGATCGTTTTACAGAGATTTGGATCAGTTTCTGTAAGTGAATGAATCAAATGTGACCAGGGGCGGACTGACCATTCGGGAACTCGGGCACTGCCTGAGGGCCCGGGGTCAGTAGGGGGCCCCATGAGATGCCCCTGGTACCTTTTTCATAGGCTTTTTTGAGTTTGGGCAAGGACACAGGGGCCCCATGATCCCCTATTGCCCGGGGGCCCCATGAGTTGTCAGTCCGCCCCTGCATCAGAGCCCCCCTTACATCATAATTTCTTCCCCTTGCATCAGAGTCTCCCCTTACGTCAGAGTCTCCATTACACCCCCACTACTTTAGAGTCTCCTCTTACATGAAAGTCCCTATCTGAATCCCCCCTTTACATCAGAGCTCCCTTACATCAGAGTCCGCCCCCCTTACATTAGAGTCACATCAAAATCCCCTCTTACATTAGAGTCACCATCAAAGCCCCCATAAATCAAATTCCCCTTTGTATCAGAGTCCCCCCTTACATCAGAGTCCCACTTTACATCAGAGCCCCCCTTACATCAGAGTCTCCCCTTACATCAGTGTCCCCATCAACGCCCCCATACGTCAGAGTCTCCATTACATCCCCACTACATCAGAGTCTCCTCTTCTATGAGAGTCCCTATCTCAATCCACCCTTTCATCAGAGTCCCCCTTACATCAGAGTCTCCATCAGGGTCCCCTGCATCAGAGTCCCTCCTTACATCAAAGTCTCCTTTACATCAGAGCCCACCCTTACATCAGTGTCCCCATCATACCCCTACTACATCAGAGTCTTCTCTTACATGAGAGTTAGAGATGAGCGAAGTATTCAAAAATTCGATTCGACTGATTCGGCGAATTCGTGGACAATATTCGATTCGAGTCGAATATATTCGCTGTGAATTTAACTTAAAAAAGGGTGTTTCTAGGCTTCAGAGAGCCTTTATATTAGTGCAGAACACTGTACCTTTAATTTAAATGCCCTTGGAGTCTGCTGGGGAAGAGAAATAATACTGTCTGTCAGTATGACATGCAGATGAGTGCCGTCGATCTTAGAATCACCGCACACTTCACTCATTTGGCCAGTCACGGGGCCAAAACCAGAGTGTGGAGCCACAGTGTGGCGGTGGAGGCAGCAGCAATGGGAGGCCATACAGCAACCTATGACAAAATGGAAACCACCAGCAGTGTGAGGAGACCTGAAAGTGGCACATGGCAGAGTGGGAGCAATGGGAGGCGGTACAGGGACCCATGTCACACTGTGGACCCAGCAGCAGCGTGACGAGGCGGTACGGGGGCCCATGGCAGATTTGGGGCCTGGCAGCACCTATGGGAGTCCTGTAATCTGCCAGCAACCTATGACAAAATGGAAACCAGCAGGAGTGTGAGGAGACCTCAAAGTGGCACATGGCAGAGAGGGAGCAATGGGAGGCGGTACAGGGACCCATGTCACACTGTGGACCCAGCAGCAGCGTGACCAGGCGGTACGGGGGCCCATGGCAGATTACAGGCCTGGCAGCAGCAATGGGAGGCCCGTAATCTGCCAGCACCCTATGACAAAAAATGGAACACACCAGCAGTGTGTGAGGAGACCTGAAAGTGGCACATGGCAGAGTGTGGCGATGGAGACAGCAGCAATGGGAGGCCGTACAGGGACCCATGAGAGACTCTGGACCTGGCAACAGCATGAGGAGGCGGTATAGGGGCCCATGGCAGATTAGGGGCCTGGCAGCAGCAATGGGAGGCCCGTAATCTGCCAGCACCCTATGACAAAAAATTCAACACACCAGCAGTGTGAGGAGACCTGAAAGTGGCACATGGCAGAGTGTGGCGATGGAGACAGCAGCAATGGGAGGCCGTACAGGGACCCATGACAGACTCTGGACTTGGCAGCAGCATGAGGAGGCGGTATAGGGGCCCATGGCAGATTAGGGGCCTGGAAGCAGCTATGGGAGGCCCGTAATCTGCCAGCACCCTATGTCAAAAAATTCAACACACCAGCAGTGTGTGAGGAGACCTGAAAGTGGTACATGGCAGAGTGTGGCGATGGAGACAGCAGCAATGGGAGGCCGTACAGGGACCCATGAGAGACTCTGGACTTGGCAGCAGCATGAGGAGGCGGTATAGGGGCCCATGGCAGATTAGGGGCCTGGAAGCAGCTATGGGAGGCCCGTAATCTGCCAGCACCCTATGTCAAAAAATTCAACACACCAGCAGTGTGTGAGGAGACCTGAAAGTGGTACATGGCAGAGTGTGGCGATGGAGACAGCAGCAATGGGAGGCCGTACAGGGACCCATGACAGACTCTGGACCTGGCAGCAGCATGAGGAGGCGGTATATAGGGGCCCATGGCAGATTAGGGGCCTGGCAGCAGCTATGGGAGGCCCGTAATCTGCCAGCACCCTATGTCAAAAAATTCAACACACCAGCAGTGTGTGAGGAGACCTGAAAGTGGCACATGGCAGAGTGTGGCGATGGAGACAGCAGCAATGGGAGGCCGTACAGGGACCCATGACAGACTCTGGACTTGGCAGCAGCATGAGGAGGCGGTATAGGGGCCCATGGCAGATTAGGGGCCTGGCAGCAGCTATGGGAGACCCGTAATCTGCCAGCACCCTATGTCAAAAAATTCAACACACCAGCAGTGTGTGAGGAGACCTGAAAGTGGCACATGGCAGAGTGTGGCGATGGAGACAGCAGCAATGGGAGGCCGTACAGGGACCCATGACAGACTCTGGACTTGGCAGCAGCATGAGGAGGTGGTATAGGGGCCCATGGCAGATTAGGGCCCTGGCAGCAGCTATGGGAGGCCCGTAATCTGCCAGCACCCTATGTCAAAAAATTCAACACACCAGCAGTGTGTGAGGAGACCTGAAAGTGGCACATGGCAGAGTGTGGCGATGGAGACAGCAGCAATGGGAGGCCGTACAGGGACCCATGACAGACTCTGGACCTGGCAGCAGCATGAGGAGGCGGTACAGGGGCCCATGGCAGATTAGGGGCCTGGCAGCAGCTATGGGAGGCCCGTAATCTGCCAGCACCCTATGTCAAAAAATTCAACACACCAGAAGTGTGTGAGGAGACCTGAATGTGGCACATGGCAGAGTGTGGCGATGGAGACAGCAGCAATGGGAGGCCGTACAGGGACCCATGACAGACTCTGGACTTGGCAGCAGCATGAGGAGGCGGTATAGGGGCCCATGGCAGATTAGGGGCCTGGCAGCAGCTATGGGAGGCCCGTAATCTGCCAGCACCCTATGTCAAAAAATTCAACACACCAGCAGTGTGTGAGGAGACCTGAAAGTGGCACATGGCAGAGTGTGGCGATGGAGACAGCAGCAATGGGAGGCCGTACAGGGACCCATGACAGACTCTGGACCTGGCAGCAGCATGAGGAGGCGGTACAGGGGCCCATGGCAGATTAAGGCCTGGCAGCAGCAATGGGATGCCCGTAATCTGCCAGCACCCTATGACAAAATGGAACCCTGGGCTGGGGCAGGCAGAACCGCCGTATCTTTATCACGGTTTTCCCAGGCCACCGAATGGCGACGCTGCATATGCTGACGCAACGCTGTAGTCCCAACATGGGCCCCCTGGCCACGCTTGACTTTCTGGCCACATAGTCGACATACGGCTACGTTTACTTCCTCGGGCGGCTTGACGAAAAATTGCCACACCGCCAAGTAGGAAACTTTGCCCCCGCTACTCCTCACTGGCTGACTGCTACTTCCTCCGTGCACACCGGCACCACTACTGGCCGTGGTGGTAGGCTGCAGTGGAGCTGGTGCTCTACTCCGTGGCCGTTTGCCTCCACTGACACTGCTGCGACCCTGCTGCCTCCTGGCAGCAGCAATGGGAGGCCGTACAGGGACCCATGACACACTCTGGACCTGGCAGCAGCATGAAGAGGCGGTACAGGGGCCCATGGCAGATTACGGGCCTGGCAGCAGCAATGGGAGGCCCGTAATCTGCCAGCACCCTATGACAAAAAATGGAACACACCAGCAGTGTGAGGAGACCTGAAAGTGGCACATAGCAGAGTGTGGCGATGGAGACAGCAGCAATGGGAGGCCGTACAGGGACCCATGAGAGACTCTGGACCTGGCAGCAGCATGAGGAGGCGGTACTGGGGCCCATGGCAGATTAGGGGCCTGGCAGCAGCTATGGGAGGCCCGTAATCTGCCAGCACCCTATGACAAAAAATGGAACACACCAGCAGTGTGTGAGGAGACCTGAAAGTGGAACATGTTTGGGGCATGATTCATGGCGGATTTAGTCAGTTGTGTCAGGAACTGGTGGTTTGAAATCCAGACTAATCCACGCCTGATTCATTTTCACAAACGTGAGTCTCTCCACACTTTGGGTGGACAGTCGTGTCCTCCGCGGAGTTACAATACCTCCTGCCGCACTAAACACGCGCTCCGATGCCACGCTACTGGCCGGGCATGACAGCCTTTCAAGGGCAAATTTAGCTAGTTGGGGCCAAAGGTCAAGTTTCGTTGCCCAGTAGTCAAGGGGATTGTCTACCTCGGTTGGCAGGGTGCTGTCCAAGTAGGCCCAAGCCTGTTGTTTGAGGTCCTGCTCCAGGTCCACCTGATGCTGCTGCGGCTGCTGCGGCTGCGGCGGCTGCGGCTGGTTAGTAGTTTCCTCACTGCGCTGGTGAAGAAAGCTACTCATCATCGACTGCAGACTGAGGCAGCCGCTGCTAGTGGAGCTGCCACTGCTCCTACCACCCCACCCCTCCTTTGCTGCCATGGCAGCGGAACGCGAGCGCACAGGGCCCACAGTGTCTGAGGATGGACGTTGGCGCACAAAGGCAGAGACCAACTGACTACATAGGTGGTTTTTATAGTACGTTATTTTGGCCTCCCTCTCAGCAGGTGTGAAAAAGGCCACCATTTTTGAACGGTAGCGAGGGTCCAACAAGGTAGACAGCCAAAAGTCATCCCTCTGTCTGATGGTTATTATTCGGCTGTCGCTACGCAAGCAACCGAGCATGCTATGGGCCATTTGTGCCAAGGAATGCGAGGGACTCCCTGCCTCCATCTCCACAGCATACTGCCACGGTGCATCTGGGTCCTCTGTCTCCTCCTCCTCCTCCTCTACCAGATGCTCCTGCTCCTCCACTCCTGTCCGCTGAGTGGAAAAACCACCCATTTCACTCAATAATTCCTGAGCACAAATGTCCTCCTCTACCTCCTCCTCTTCTTCCTGTCCTGCCCCCACAGGGGTCATGTGGCGTTGAGATCTGTGCGCCACGTCTACCGCACCCTGACCAGCCATTGTTAACAGCATTTGTTCCAGGACGTGCAACAGAGGAATGACGTCGTTCATCCCATAGTCCTGCCGACTCACGAATAGCGTGGCCTCCTCAAAGGGCCTGAGCAAGCGGCAGGTGTCACGCATGAGCTGCCAATGGCTGACATCGAAGTTACACAGGGGAGTACCTTTATCCGCTTGTAACATCAGGAAATCGGTGATGGCCTTTCGTTGTTCGTAAAGGCGGTCTACCATGTGTAGGGTTGAATTCCACCTTGTTGCAACGTCGCAGATCAGGCGATGCTGTGGAATTCCGTTCTGCCGCTGCAGCTCAAGGAGGGTGTGCTTTGCGGTGTAGGAATGGCTGAAATGCATGCAAAGTTTACGTGACATTTTAAGGATGTCTTGCAGTGGGATGGTGGATTTTAGGAACCGCTTGACAACCAGATTGAACACGTGAGCCATGCATGGCGCATGGCACAACCTTACTTGACGCAGAGCAGACACCATGTTCTTTCCGTTGTCGGTCAACATGGTTCCGATTTTCAGTTTGCGCGGAGACAGCCATCTGTCGATTTCTCTGTTCATTACACTGAGAAGTTCCTCCCCTGTGTGACTACGTTCGCCTGGACCTGGCAGCAGCATGAGGAGGCGGTATAGGGGCCCATGGCAGATTAGGGGCCTGGCAGCAGCTATAGGAGGCCCGTAATCTGCCAGCACCCTATGTCAAAAAATTCAACACACCAGCAGTGTGTGAGGAGACCTGAAAGTGGCACATGGCAGAGTGTGGCGATGGAGACAGCAGCAATGGGAGGCCGTACAGGGACCCATGACAGACTCTGGACTTGGCAGCAGCATGAGGAGGCGGTATATAGGGGCCCATGGCAGATTAGGGGCCTGGCAGCAGCTATGGGAGGCCCGTAATCTGCCAGCACCCTATGTCAAAAAATTCAACACACCAGCAGTGTGAAGAGACCTGAATGTGGCACATGGCAGAGTGTGGCGATGGAGACAGCAGCAATGGGAGGCCGTACAGGGACCCATGACAGACTCTGGACTTGGCAGCAGCATGAGGAGGCGGTATAGGGGCCCATGGCAGATTAGGGGCCTGGCAGCAGCTATGGGAGGCCCGTAATCTGCCAGCACCCTATGTCAAAAAATTCAACACACCAGCAGTGTGTGAGGAGACCTGAAAGTGGCACATGGCAGAGTGTGGCGATGGAGACAGCAGCAATGGGAGGCCGTACAGGGACCCATGACAGACTCTGGACTTGGCAGCAGCATGAGGAGGCGGTATAGGGGCCCATGGCAGATTAGGGGCCTGGCAGCAGCTATGGGAGGCCCGTAATCTGCCAGCACCCTATGTCAAAAAATTCAACACACCAGCAGTGTGTGAGGAGACCTGAAAGTGGCACATGGCAGAGTGTGGCGATGGAGACAGCAGCAATGGGAGGCCGTACAGGGACCAATGAGAGACTCTGGACCTGGCAGCAGCATGAGGAGGCGGTATAGGGGCCCATGGCAGATTAGGGGCCTGGCAGCAGCTATAGGAGGCCCGTAATCTGCCAGCACCCTATGTCAAAAAATTCAACACACCAGCAGTGTGAGGAGACCTGAAAGTGGCACATGGCATGAGACACTGTGGACCTGGCAGCAGCATGAGGAGGCGGTACAGGGGCCCATGGCAGATTACGGGCCTGGCAGCAGCAATGGGAGGCCCGTAATCTGCCAGCACCCTATGACAAAAAATGGAACACACCAGCAGTGTGAGGAGACCTGAAAGTGGCACATAGCAGAGTGTGGCGATGGAGACAGCAGCAATGGGAGGCTGTACAGGGACCCATGAGAGACTCTGGACCTGGCAGCAGCATGAGGAGGCGGTACTGGGGCCCATGGCAGATTAGGGGCCTGGCAGCAGCAATGGGAGGCCCGTAATCTGCCAGCACCCTATGACAAAAAATGGAACACACCAGCAGTGTGTGAGGAGACCTGAAAGTGGCACATGTTTGGGGCATGATTCATGGCGGATTTAGTCAGTTGTGTCAGGAACTGGTGGTTTGAAATCCAGACTAATCCACGCCTGATTCATTTTCACAAACGTGAGTCTCTCCACACTTTGGGTGGACAGTCGTGTCCTCCGCGGAGTTACAATACCTCCTGCCGCACTAAACACGCGCTCCGATGCCACGCTACTGGCCGGGCATGACAGCCTTTCAAGGGCAAATTCAGCTAGTTGGGGCCAAAGGTCAAGTTTCGTTGCCCAGTAGTCAAGGGGATTGTCTACCTCGGTTGGCAGGGTGCTGTCCAAGTAGGCCCAAGCCTGTTGTTTGAGGTCCTGCTCCAGGTCCACCTGATGCTGCTGCTGCTGCTGCTGGTTAGTAGTTTCCTCACTGCGCTGGTGAAGAAAGCTACTCATCATCGACTGCAGACTGAGGCAGCCGCTGCTAGTGGAGCTGCCACTGCTCCTACCACCCCACCCCTCCTTTGCTGCCATGGCAGCGGAACGCGAGCGCACAGGGCCCACAGTGTCTGAGGATGGACGTTGGCGCACAAAGGCAGAGACCAACTGACTACATAGGTGGTTTTTATAGTACGTTATTTTGGCCTCCCTCTCAGCAGGTGTGAAAAAGGCCACCATTTTTGAACGGTAGCGAGGGTCCAACAAGGTGGACAGCCAAAAGTCATCCCTCTGTCTGATGGTTATTATTCGGCTGTCGCTACGCAAGCAACCGAGCATGCTATGGGCCATTTGTGCCAAGGAATGCGAGGGACTCCCTGCCTCCATCTCCACAGCATACTGCCACGGTGCGTCTGGGTCCTCTGTCTCCTCCTCCTCTACCAGATGCTCCTGCTCCTCCACTCCTGTCCGCTGAGTGGAAAAACCACCCATTTCACTCAATAATTCCTGAGCACAAATGTCCTCCTCTACCTCCTCCTCTTCTTCCTGTCCTGCCCCCACAGGGGTCATGTGGCGTTGAGATCTGTGCGCCACGTCTACCGCACCCTGACCAGCCATTGTTAACAGCATTTGTTCCAGGACGTGCAACAGAGGAATGACGTCGTTCATCCCATAGTCCTGCCGACTCACGAATAGCGTGGCCTCCTCAAAGGGCCTGAGCAAGCGGCAGGTGTCACGCATGAGCTGCCAATGGCTGACATCGAAGTTACACAGGGGAGTACCTTTATCCGCTTGTAACATCAGGAAATCGGTGATGGCCTTTCGCTGTTCGTAAAGGCGGTCTACCATGTGTAGGGTTGAATTCCACCTTGTTGCAACGTCGCAGATCAGGCGATGCTGTGGAATTCCGTTCTGCCGCTGCAGCTCAAGGAGGGTGTGCTTTGCGGTGTAGGAATGGCTGAAATGCATGCAAAGTTTACGTGACATTTTAAGGATGTCTTGCAGTGGGATGGTGGATTTTAGGAACCGCTTGACAACCAGATTGAACACGTGAGCCATGCATGGCGCATGGCACAACCTTACTTGACGCAGAGCAGACACCATGTTCTTTCCGTTGTCGGTCAACATGGTTCCGATTTTCAGTTTGCGCGGAGACAGCCATCTGTCGATTTCTCTGTTCATTACACTGAGAAGTTCCTCCCCTGTGTGACTACGTTCGCCTGGACCTGGCAGCAGCATGAGGAGGCGGTATAGGGGCCCATGGCAGATTAGGGGCCTGGCAGCAGCTATAGGAGGCCCGTAATCTGCCAGCACCCTATGTCAAAAAATCAACACACCAGCAGTGTGTGAGGAGACCTGAAAGTGGCACATGGCAGAGTGTGGCGATGGAGACAGCAGCAATGGGAGGCCGTACAGGGACCCATGACAGACTCTGGACTTGGCAGCAGCATGAGGAGGCGGTATATAGGGGCCCATGGCAGATTAGGGGCCTGGCAGCAGCTATGGGAGGCCCGTAATCTGCCAGCACCCTATGTCAAAAAATTCAACACACCAGCAGTGTGAAGAGACCTGAAAGTGGCACATGGCATGAGACACTGTGGACCTGGCAGCAGCATGAGGAGGCGGTACAGGGGCCCATGGCAGATTAGGGGCCTGGCAGCAGCTATAGGAGGCCCGTAATCTGCCAGCACCCTATGTCAAAAAATTCAACACACCAGCAGTGTGAGGAGACCTGAAAGTGGCACATGGCATGAGACACTGTGGACCTGGCAGCAGCATGAGGAGGCGGTACAGGGGCCCATGGCAGATTAGGGGCCTGGCAGCAGCTATGGGAGGCCCGTAATCTGCCAGCACCCTATGTCAAAAAATTCAACACACCAGCAGTGTGTGAGGAGACCTGAAAGTGGCACATGGCAGAGTGTGGCGATGGAGACAGCAGCAATGGGAGGCCGTACAGGGACCCATGAGAGACTCTGGACCTGGCAGCAGCATGAGGAGGCGGTATATAGGGGAACATGGCAGATTAGGGGCCTGGCAGCAGCTATAGGAGGCCCGTAATCTGCCAGCACCCTATGTCAAAAAATTCAACACACCAGCAGTGTGAGGAGACCTGAAAGTGGCACATGGCATGAGACACTGTGGACCTGGCAGCAGCATGAGGAGGCGGTACAGGGGCCCATGGCAGATTAGGGGCCTGGCAGCAGCTATGGGAGGCCCGTAATCTGCCAGCACCCTATGTCAAAAAATTCAACACACCAGCAGTGTGTGAGGAGACCTGAAAGTGGCACATGGCAGAGTGTGGCCATGGAGACAGCAGCAATGGGAGGCCGTACAGGGACCCATGAGAGACTCTGGACCTGGCAGCAGCATGAGGAGGCGGTATAGGGGCCCATGGCAGATTAGGGGCCTGGCAGCAGCTATAGGAGGCCCGTAATCTGCCAGCACCCTATGTCAAAAAATTCAACACACCAGCAGTGTGAGGAGACCTGAAAGTGGCACATGGCATGAGAGACTGTGGACCTGGCAGCAGCATGAGGAGGCGGTACAGGGGCCCATGGCAGATTAGGGGCCTGGCAGCAGCTATGGGAGGCCCGTAATCTGCCAGCACCCTATGTCAAAAAATTCAACACACCAGCAGTGTGAAGAGACCTGAATGTGGCACATGGCAGAGTGTGGCGATGGAGACAGCAGCAATGGGAGGCCGTACAGGGACCCATGAGAGACTCTGGACCTGGCAGCAGCATGAGGAGGCGGTATATAGGGGCCCATGGCAGATTAGGGGCCTGGCAGCAGCTATGGGAGGCCCGTAATCTGCCAGCACCCTATGACAAAAAATGGAACACACCAGCAGTGTGTGAGGAGACCTGAAAGTGGCACATGGCAGAGTGTGGCGATGGAGACAACCCACCGACTGTTTTGCTCGCTGCCAAGCTGCCACCCTCTTCTCCTGATGATGCGGAAGCAATAGCCTGATGACGACGAGGCTGCCAAGTGCGATCAGCCTCATCATCATCAATTAGGGTCTCCGCCTCACTACTAGCCCCCTCGGCTGCGTGTGGGTCAGGAGACAGACCTGTCTCTAGACCGGCTACCGAGCCACTCTCCTCGCCACTCTCCTCGCCACTACTTCTTCGCCTGGCTGCTGAAGAGGCGGATGTCTCCCCCCGTTCCTGACCGCCCTCTGTTAGCTCTTCCTCACTGTACTGGATGACACCGGGAGCACTAGCCTCTGGCTGCGAATAGTGCTGCCTCGACCCCTTCCTCTGCTGCCACGTCTGCTCGCTCCTAAAACATTGCCTCCTCTGCCACTCCTCTGCATGTTGTCTGACATACTCTTTAATTAAACGATTCTGTGTCCCTGAGTAACAATTCTGTGTCCCTGAGTAACGTTTCTGTGGCCCTAAGTAACAGTTCTGTGGCCCTAAGTAACAGTTCTGTGGCCCTCAGTAACAATTCTGTGTCTGTCCCTGAGTAACAATTCTGTGTCCCTCAGTAACAATTCTGTGTCCCTCAGTAACAATTCTGTGTCCCTGAGTAACAATTCTGTGTCCCTGAGTAACGTTTCTGTGGCCCTAAGTAACAGTTCTGTGGCCCTAAGTAACAGTTCTGTGGCCCTCAGTAACAATTCTGTGTCTGTCCCTGAGTAACAATTCTGTGTCCCTCAGTAACAATTCTGTGTCCCTCAGTAACAATTCTGTGTCCCTGAGTAACAATTCTGTGGCCCTCAGTAACAATTCTGTGTCTGTCCCTGAGTAACAATTCTGTGGCCCTAAGTAACGGTTCTGTGACCCTCAGTAACAATTCTGTGTCCCTGAGTAACGTTTCTGTGGCCCTAAGTAACAATTCTGTGGCCCTCAGTAACAATTCTGTGTCTGTCCCTGAGTAACAATTCTGTGGCCCTAAGTAACGGTTCTGTGGCCCTCAGTAATAATTCTGTGTCCCTGAGTAACGTTTCTGTGGCCCTAAGTAACAGTTCTGTGGCCCTAAATAACAGTTCTGTGGCCCTCAGTAACAATTCTGTGTCCCTCAGTAACAATTCTGTGTCCCTCAGTAACAATTCTGTGTCCCTCAGTAACAATTCTGTGTCTGTCCCTGAGTAACAATTCTGTGTCTGTCCCTGAGTAACAATTCTGTGTCCCTGAGTAACGTTTCTGTGGCCCTAAGTAACATTCCTGTTGCCCTCAGTAACAATTCTGTCTGTCCCTGAGTAACAATTCTGTGTCTGTCCCTGAGTAACAATTCTGTGTCCCTCAGTAACAATTCTGTGTCCCTCAGTAAAAATTGTGTGTCCCTCAGTAACAATTCTGTGTCCCTCAGTAACAATTCTGTGTCCCTGAGTAACAATTCTGTGTCCCTCAGTAACAATTCTGTGTCCCTCAGTAACAATTCTGTGTCTGTCCCTGAGTAAGAATTCTGTGTCTGTCCCTGAGTAACGTTTCTGTGGCCCTAAGTAACGGTTCTGTGGCCCTCAGTAACAATTCTGTGTCCCTGAGTAACAATTCTGTGTCTGTCCCTGAAAAACAATTCTGTGGCCCTAAGTAACGGTTCTGTGGCCCTCAGTAACAATTCTGTGTCCCTGAGTAACGTTTCTGTGGCCCTAAGTAACGGTTCTGTGGCCCTCAGTAACAATTATGTGTCCCTGAGTAACAATTCTGTGTCTGTCCCTGAGTAACAATTCTGTGGCCCTAAGTAACGGTTCTGTGGCCCTCAGTAACAATTCTGTGTCCCTCAGTAACAATTCTGTGTCTGTCCCTGAGTAACAATTCTGTGGCCCTAAGTAACGGTTCTGTGGCCCTCAGTAACAATTCTGTGTCCCTGAGTAACGTTTCTGTGGCCCTAAGTAACAATTCTGTGGCCCTCAGTAACAATTCTGTGTCTGTCCCTGAGTAACAATTCTGTGGCCCTAAGTAACGGTTCTGTGGCCCTCAGTAACAATTCTGTGTCCCTGAGTAACGTTTCTGTGGCCCTAAGTAACAGTTCTGTGGCCCTAAGTAACAGTTCTGTGTCCCTCAGTAACAATTCTGTGTCCCTCAGTAACAATTCTGTGTCCCTCAGTAACAATTCTGTGTCTGTCCCTGAGTAACAATTCTGTGTCTGTCCCTGAGTAACAATTCTGTGTCCCTGAGTAACGTTTCTGTGGCCCTAAGTAACATTTCTGTGGCCCTCAGTAACAATTCTGTCTGTCCCTGAGTAACAATTCTGTGTCTGTCCCTGAGTAACAATTCTGTGTCCCTCAGTAACAATTCTGTGTCCCTCAGTAAAAAATTCTGTGTCCCTCAGTAACAATTCTGTGTCCCTCAGTAACAATTCTGTGTCCCTGAGTAACAATTCTGTGTCCCTCAGTAACAATTCTGTGTCCCTCAGTAACAATTCTGTGTCCCTGAGTAACAATTCTGTGTCTGTCCCTGAGTAAGAATTCTGTGTCTGTCCCTGAGTAATGTTTCTGTGGCCCTAAGTAACGGTTCTGTGGCCCTCAGTAACAATTCTGTGTCCCTGAGTAACAATTCTGTGTCTGTCCCTGAGTAACAATTCTGTGGCCCTAAGTAACGGTTCTGTGGCCCTCAGTAACAATTCTGTGTCCCTGAGTAACAATTCTGTGGCCCTAAGTAACGGTTCTGTGGCCCTCAGTAACAATTCTGTGTCCCTGAGTAACAATTCTGTGTCTGTCCCTGAGTAACAATTCTGTGGCCCTAAGTAACGGTTCTGTGGCCCTCACTAACAATTCTGTGTCCCTGAGTAACAATTCTGTGTCTGTCCCTGAGTAACAATTCTGTGGCCCTAAGTAACGGTTCTGTGGCCCTTAGTAACAATTCTGTGTCCCTCAGTAACAATTCTGTGTCTGTCCCTGAGTAACAATTCTGTGGCCCTAAGTAACGGTTCTGTGGCCCTCAGTAACAATTCTGTGTCCCTGAGTAACGTTTCTGTGGCCCTAAGTAACGGTTCTGTGGCCCTCAGTAACAATTCTGTGTCCCTGAGTAACAATTCTGTGGCCCTAAGTAACAGTTCTGTGGCCCTCAGTAACAATTCTGTGTCCCTCAGTAACAATTCTGTGTCTGTCCCTGAGTAACAATTCTGTGGCCCTAACTAACGTTTCTGTGGCCCTAAGTAACAGTTCTGTGGCCCTCAGTAACAATTCTGTGTCCCTGAGTAACGTTTCTGTGGCCCTAAGTAACAATTCTGTGGCCCTCAGTAACAATTCTGTGTCTGTCCCTGAGTAACAATTCTGTGGCCCTAAGTAACGGTTCTGTGGCCCTCAGTAACGGTTCTGTGGCCCTCAGTAACAATTCTGTGTCTGTCCCTGAGTAACAATTCTGTGGCCCTAAGTAACGGTTTTGTGGCCCTCAGTAACAATTCTGTGTCCCTGAGTAACAATTCTGTGGCCCTAAGTAACAGTTCTGTGGCTCTCAGTAACAATTCTGTGTCCCTCAGTAACAATTCTGTGTCTGTCCCTGAGTAACAATTCTGTGGCCCTAACTAACGTTTCTGTGGCCCTAAGTAACAGTTCTGTGGCCCTCAGTAACAATTCTGTGTCCCTGAGTAACGTTTCTGTGGCCCTAAGTAACAATTCTGTGGCCCTCAGTAACAATTCTGTGTCTGTCCCTGAGTAACAATTCTGTGGCCCTAACTAACGTTTCTGTGGCCCTAAGTAACAGTTCTGTGGCCCTCAGTAACAATTCTGTGGCCCTGAGTGACGTTTCTGTGGCCATAAGTAACAATTCTGTGGCCCTCAGTAACAATTCTGTCTGTCCCTGAGTAACAATTCTGTGGCCCTAACTAGCGTTTCTGTGGCCCTAAGTAAAGATTCTGTGGCCCTCACTAACAATTCTGTGTCCCTGAGTAATGTTTCTCTGTCCCTAAGTAACGTTTCTCTGTCCCCAAGTAACGTTTCTGTGGCCCTAACTCTGTCCCTAATACAGCCAGGTCTGCCTCTCTTGAATGACTGGAGGCAAATGAAGAATTCTAAAATGGCCGCCATTTATAGCTCGACCATTACACAGTGCTGGCTGGCTGGCTGCTGATTGGCTAATGCGATAACATGTCATTAAGGAATGCATTATGGGTCAGCGCGCCTTTTCTGCGCGTCTTCCCAGACATCCCGGCTCCGTCGCCGCACATGTCCGCCGCCATTTTAGGAAAAATTTCGATTCGCGCGTCCGAAGTAGGTTATTTTTCGGATTCGGCGATTTTCCAATATTCGAAACGAATTCCACTTCGCCTACTTCGATTTGCTCATCTCTAATGAGAGTTCCTATCAGAGTCCCCCCATTACATCAGAACCCCCCATCAGAAATAAAGAGCTCTAGTAAAGTGTATTTTACTCCAAACCCAATGGAAAGCTTATACACATCGAGAGAGTGGTGTTTCTTCTCACTCAATTCAGTTGGCCTGTGGTTGTCACCATGGTCATTTTTGGAACTGCCATACAATGACTACCTCTCAACAGCATCCAGAAAACAAGTACAACTCTAATCTGTTTGGAGGTCTGTAGACCCTGGAGCCCCACGTTCCACCACTTACAGGCCACTCGTCCCAGCCACAACACCACCAGCTATCTCCACCAATAATATTTTCCTGGGAAGGTGTTCTCAAGGGTCCCTCACTAACACAATTTGGGGAGGGGTTAGATGTATCCATCTATACACACCGCCTGTGTGCAGTATCACTAGAATCCCAAAGCAATAAGAACAGTCGTTGTTTTGAACAATTGGCGGCATATGTCTCATTTACCAAAAAGAGAATTGAGAGAGTGGTGTTCCTTCTTACCCAGTTCTTTTGGCCTGTGGTTGTCCCAAGGACATAAATGAGATGCCATACCAATAACTACCTTTTACCAGCATCCAAAAAGTAAGTGTGACCCAATTTTGTTTGGAGGTCTGTAGACCGTAAAGGCCCATGCTCTGATGTTTCCACCACGTAAAGGCCACTCGCCCCAAACACAACGCCACTAGCTATCTCCAGCAATGATATTGCCCAAGGATGGTGTTTTCAAGCGTCTCTCACTAAGCTGTTGTGTTCCAGTTACAAATACAGAAGGGTTTTAAGTGTATCCACCTATACATGCCAAGTACGTTCCATATCTCTTGTATCCCAAAGGAATAAGAAGTGTAGTATCTGTTCTTATCAGTGTCCAGTGGGGGTGCTCCCGACCATTCTAGCTTTGCGGGGATGGTTGTTGTATAGTACCCTCACTGGTATGATGGGGGTCCGGAAGGCTAGTACCGGAGGGACAGAAACCAGGGAGCGCCATGATTCGTTCTGGGGCCTTGGGAGTAATTCCTCTGGGAAGACTGGAAAGACCCAGTACCTCCTGATCTGAACATGCTACCTTGGTCTGGCCAGAGGCTGGGGAGGCAAAAAGTCCGCAAACTCAGTGCCCCCTGAGGAGACGCGCTCAGGGGTGTCACTAGTAACACTTGGGTGTGGGACCCCACGGTGTGAAGATGACACTTGGCCACTGTTTTTACACCTCTTTTTGCACAGCGCCCTAAGGACCAGGCCTTTTGGCTAAGTCCAGGGCAATTTTTGCTACGGGCCTCAGGGCCTGGTCTGTGCACATTTCGGCACGGTACCATTTTTTATTATTTTCTTACTTTTCTTATTTATTCATTTATTATCACTCCCACGTTTGTCACTTTTTCTTTGCCTTATGTGTGTGTTTTCACGGATGGAGGGTGTGGGTCCTTGGGCCTACCCTGAAGTCTAGGGGGAGGATGTGTGGCCATACGGTTCCTTCCTCCCCTGATCCCTAGAGGACTCTTCTTCGGGAGAGTCCCCTTGCCTAGTACTGAATGTCCGGCTTCGGCTTGGCATAGGGAACGGTGGTCCACCAGGCCTTTTGGCCAGGAGGACCAAGTGGGAACCTAGTCCCCGTCAGGAGCTTCGTGCCCCGGGGGATCAGGGACAGCGGTCCAAGCCCCTTTAGGGGTAGGACACAGCACACCCCTAAGTGCACGTTTTTCGTGTGGTGTTTTGCACTTGCACTTTTTTGCGGACACTTACGGGTTTTTTCGATATAGTTGCACGTTTGCGGACTTAAAAAAAAAAAAAAAAGGAATGAGAACAGTCCTTGTTTTGAACAATTCACAGTAAGTACCAACACAAGCATTGCATCATAGAAGTCAGTAACAGCTCCATAGAAAGTATCTACACTGATAATCTTGATTTCTGATCCATGGCTTCTTAGTTTAAATAAACTGTTTTGTTTGAGATACTCTAAAGCACGGGTGTCAAACTGGCGGCCCTCCAGCTGTTGCCAAACTACAAGTTCCATGAGGCGTTGCAAGATTGACAGTTAAAAGCATGACTCCCAAAAGGTAGAGGCACGATGGGACTTGTAGTTTCACAACAGCTGGAGGGCCACCAGTTTGACACCCCCTGATCTAAAGGATAATGGCTGAATAAAGAGCCTATCAAGACAATAAAGAACTTTTATTTTATATGTAGCACCCTCTAGTGCGCTACTAGAATAATGTAGTATGTTATACACAAAATCATTGTGTATGCCTCATGGACATTGTGTGAGTCATGATTGAGGTCGGGTTATTGCAAGTCAGCTGGATGACTGAACAGGTTGAGGCTCTATCGCCTCCTCCTGACTCCGGGGGACCATAGAACCCTCCAGAAGTTGGGTAAGCAGGAAGGGGTGGAAGCCTACTCTGCATATTCATGGTGGGTCTGGCCAGTCCTAGGTTTGGAGGCCCTGGTAGAGTGGTGGACTGACCTACAAATATGGAACAGTAAGGCTGACAGAGAAGTTGGGTGGAAGAAAGAGATTGTTGGTTCCTGGGAGGGGTCCCCAAGGCCTGGGAGGGGGGGAAGCCTCTAGGCTGGGCTCAGGAGGATACATTCTGTGGTGAGGCATGGATGGGATCAAGGCCTGGAGCAGCAGGAAGCAAGGAGGATAGTGTGAGTACAGCAACACACTTTGAGATCTACAATGGGAAAGACTACCAAATGTAGCAAGCTTTCCAAGGACAGTGCTGGGCTCAACCGGCAATGCTGGTCCCGAGAGATATTCTGAGAAGCCAAGAGGGCTGGTAGTGCTTGCAGGCTATGGAGCTGGGATCAGCTCTGTTTGGGGAGAGAAGACGTCTCTGCATGTAGCTACAAGAAGTAAAGTGTTTTTTGAGGGGCTGCTAGTTCCTCACCTGTAAAGGGCAGCTGCTACTATTCCACAACGACTGATGGCTTTCAGGAAAAGAACAGTCCTGGATCTGACCTTGTACATAGGAGGGAAGGCGTCCCCCTTCCATTGTTTCAAGCCAAACTTGGCATCCCATAATCCCTATTCCCCATCCAAGTTGATTTCCCCTAATAAAAACACAAAACCAAGCCAAGGACTGATCATTGTCTTTGGATGAAAGTTGGTGCAAGATATACCTGTTGCCTGGCTGTGCAGAGAGAGGCTTCGGGATTCCCACAACACAGCGGCCCTCACGAGGGTAGCGCTACATAGAATTTATTATTCCATCATTTTTGTCAAACTGTTGGAGGAGACAAAGATGGTCAAGGCCAATTTTTTGGTAAAGTCAGGGCCTGGACTGAGCAAAGCTAAAAGGGAGGGCCAGCAAGACTGGGGCGTGCAGACGAGGCGGAGCGTGTATTTGGGTGGGAGTATATGCAGGAGGTAAGGGGGTGGTTACTCACCTGATTGGAGTACTCAAGCTTGAGTAGTGGTCTTGCAGGATTAGGAGGGGGGTTGGGTCTTGTCGGAGGTCAGTTGAAGCTTGTGCCAGCACAGGGGTGGTTTCTCCCACCCTCCCTCCCTGGAGCTGTTTCCTTGTTTTGTTGTTTTGGTTATGGTTTGTTCTTTATGTTTGTCCTGTTGTTTGTTTTGTGTGGGTTCCTTGATTTTGTTTCTTGTCCTGAAGGGAATTTTGTGTCCCGAGGTGTTTGTTTGTCTGTTTGTTTTGTCATGGCAGCCGGCATGGGTCGCTGGGTCTTTGAAGGCGATGCTGGAGTGACAATTTGGTGGATTATGGGTTGGGTCCATCCTAGGTAGGGGTGTTCCTTCCCAATTATAAGGTCACTTTGGTAAGGTGGGAGGTCATTGGCTGTATCTGGGACTACATAACTGTAGTATTGTCCCCGAGGCGGTGTAGTAGCGGCTGGGGGCCTTTTCTATGGGTGTCAGATACAGCCGAGTTATTGATGTGAGTAACAGTGCCTTCGAAGACCTTGGACCCGGTTGGGATCATTACTGTCAGTTATTATTTGATTGCACTATATGAAGTGTTATGTTAGAGTTATGTTAAATAAATGGGCTGCTATGGCCGGTTTTACACCATAAAGAGAGTCGCGTGGTTATTTAGGTGGGGTAGGTTGGAGGGTGGTGGTGGTTTTATGGATTAGGGGGGTAAGTATTAGCCTCGATATTCTGCTTGTCCATCAGTCATGTTCTTCCCCAATTATGGCCATGTGGTCATATTTGGTCAGTGCTCTCAAGCTATTCCTGCCCTTTGTTTGTTCCAGGTATGTCAGTAACATGGCAAACGGGCCTTCTGATGGATCGTGGTGACTTGGCTGGTGTGCAAACACAATACTAGAGACAAGAAAACTAGAAGGCAAACCCACAGCACAGGCCACAGCAAAAGTTCTTAACGACTTGGTGACCTTTAGTCCTCATATATGAAGGTTGTTAGCTTGTCAAGCATACCATGGGCCTTCAGAAAAAAGGAGAGAGACAATTTAACACTTTGGCTGTTTTATTCATACCGCCATTTTTGATGAGCCATGGCTTACATTATGGTTGCCATCTGTCCGAGATTCATCCAGACAGTCCCAGGTTTGAATCATGTGTCCGGGTTTCAGACTGACCGAAACCTGAACACGTAATTAAGACCAGACTGTGGCTCCCCGGGGGAGCCCAACCCCTCTTCCCCTACAACGCTGCCAGTTTCCCTCCTCTTCCTACAGCTGCTGTAGGGGATTCTTTAAGATAGAGACTCTGGGAAAGGGGCAAGTAAATATGTCACTTACTGGCTCCTTGCTTTTCTGAATGAACACAATGAGTGATCCGTACCGATCATTCACCGTGTTCGTTCAAAACTGAAGCATAGTAAACCGTGTTTACTATGCTTTGGTATGTGAATGAACAGGAATCTGTTTGGCACAGAGCACTTCCCATTCATTCTCTGTCCAGTACAGCTGAGGTTTGCAGAGAAAGAGACTTGGGAATCTCTGTCCTCAGTCCTTTTCTCTGTTTCAAACGTGGGACATCTCTTCAGATCCCTGATATTTCACCAAAGCTCCCAACAGGTCTGTAGAAAAAAATAAAATAATAATAAAAAATAAAAACTATTGACACCGTCCACCGCCCTACTGATGCCAACCTTTGCTCTTCTGACACCAACCTCTGACCTACTGACAAAGACCACTGCTCTACTGACACCATCCACTGCACTTCTGACACCAACCTATGCTCTACTGCTCTACTGACACCAACCTTTGCTCTACTGACACCAACCTCTGCTGTACTGACACCAACCTCTGCTCTACTGACACCATCCACTGCACTTCTGACACTAACCTCTGCTCTACTGACACTGTCCTCTGCCTTACTGACAAAGACCACTGTTCTACTGACACCATCCTATGCTCTACTGACACCAACCTTTTCTACTGACACCAACCTCTGCTCTACTGACAAAGACCACTGCTCTACTAACACCATCCACTGCACTTCTGACACCAACCTCTGCTCTACTGACACTGTCCTCTGCCTTACTAACAAATACCACTGCTCTACTGCCACCGTCCACCGCCTTTCTGACACCAATCTCTGCCCTACTGACAAAGACCACTGCTCTACTGACACTGTCCACTGCACTTCTGACACCAACCTCTGCTCCACAGACACATATCCTCTGCCCTAATGACAAAGATCATTGATCGACTGACACCAACCTTTGCTCTACTGACACTATCCATTGCCCTTCTGACACCAACCTTTGCTCTACTGACACCGTACTGTGCACTACTGACTAAGACCACTGCTCCATGGACACTGTCCACTGCACTACTGACACCAACTTCTGCTCTACTGACACTGTCCACTGTTCATATTTTTACAGTGACGTATGTTACTAATCTGAGCATATTTTATGGGTATAAGAATGCTTTTGTTTTTTTCTTTATTTAAGCATGCCCTTTAATGCCCCGTCCGCTGGTAATGTAATTTGGCTACACCCATTGTTCACCGCAGTGCACTACACGCGCCGCACTACTACTCTCCTTGAGGCACCCAAAGGAGTCCCAGGTCTCTTACTATCCTTTAGTGCAGGCCTTGAAATTTCCACTCGCCTGTTCGCCAATGGTGAGTGGAAATTATAGTGGGGGCGAGTGTCTTTCTGAGCAGGCTCGGAGCTCAGGCCGGATCTGTCATTGGCACTGGAAGCCGTCAGACTGCTCAATAGCTGAGCGCAGTGAAAGCAAAGGAAGGAGTGTGTGCTGTGCTCTCTGCCTCCCCCTAGAGTGCAGTACCCGGCTCTGTGAGTGAACAACGAAGTACTGCAACTTTTTATAGAGGGGTGTGTGTGTGCATGTACATGTGTCTGTGTGTATGTAAAAAAAAAAAATCGCTGTGAGCCAGTGAAGTGTTGGGTTTGGCTTGAACAAAGCATGGCAACCCTAGCTAATATCTTCCATTGCAGATGGTCATGAGAACGTGTTATTTGTGCACGAGCAACCATTAGGATCCGATGCCTGGTCCAATTTACGGACAAGTTAGATAAACCCCCTGCAGACTGTCCGGCCGCTCTGAGCTCGGCCCTTTGTACCCTTCCCATAGACCCGACCCGAGTGTGGCGAATGTGTCTGCATTCAAAGTTCACGCGTCTACCGATGTTCACGACTGGCCTTCCAGAACTTACTTCAAAAACAGCCAAGACCCCCTCCGCCGGCTCCCGCGACCTTATCATCTGTCCTCATCTAGTGTCAGATCTATGAAAAAGAAAAAAAAAAGGAAAGCGAGCGTACTGCGCATCTCGGTCTAATTAGCCTCCAGCTGGCTCCATCCAGACAGGTACAATCTCTCTGCGCCGCTGATAAGCAAGGACACATCATTCGCTAATGAAGAGTTCGCTTCCATTCCTGATATCAAACTATTGACTTGTACATAAATTTAAATGTTTTAATCAATCATTTACATTTTCCTCTTGAGTAGACGGAGAATATGTTACCCTCCCCCCTCCCCCGTTCTGTCATTCAGCCCCGGCGGTGCGCACTCACCTCTATTAATTTTCCGCCTTGATTGTGACTGGAGAAGGATACTAAACGAGAATTAAGGGAGCGTTCGGAAAGGTCGCGGCGTGGATGAACTTCGCGTCAGAACTCGATCCGCTCTTCTTCCTTGAAGACCTGAATTTAAAGTGTTATTCCGCCTATAGAGTAGCGGACGATTCGATCGGGTCCGAAAGAACGACCTCTCCAGCGCCTCGAAGGGGTCAATGCCAGGGAAAAAAAAAAACACAGGGAATCAGGCGTAAGTAAAATCTTGGTAATGCCGCCCTCCTCTGACTGGGAGATCAAACAAAAACCGGAACAAGAAGCGCACGGGTGGCGCAAACATCGAGCGAATTGTCCATGGTTTATGAACCACTTCAGGTCCGGACCAGGGGCGGACTGACAACTCATGGGGCCCCCGAGCAATGGGGGATCATGGGGCCCCTGTGTCCTTGCCCAAACTCAAACCACACCCAAAAAAGCCTATAAAGAAAGTACCAGGGGCATTTCATGGGGCCCCCTAGTGACCCCGGGCCCTCGGGCAGTGCCTGAGTGCTCAAATAGTCAGTCCGCCCCTGGTCCGGACACTTTCCCCCCCTTCTAGTCCGGACACTTTCCCCCCCTTCCAGTCCAGACACTTTCCCCCCCTTCCAGTCCAGACACTTTCCCCCCCTTCCAGTCCGGACACTTTCCCCCCCTTCCAGTCCAGACACTTTCCCCCCCTTCCAGTCCGGACACTTTCCCCCCCCTTCCAGTCCGGACACTTTCATCCCCTTCCAATCCGGACACTTTCCCCCCCTTCCAGTCCGGACACTTTCACCCCCTTCCAGTCCGGACACTTTCACCCCCTTCCAGTCCAGGCCAATTTTCAGCTTTCAGCGCTATCACACTTTGAATGACAATTGCGCGGTCATGCAACACTGTACCCATATGAATTTTTTAGCATTTTTTTGAGACAGATAAAACTTTATTTTGGTGGTATTTATTCACCACTGGGATTTTTATTTTTTTTTGCTATATAAATGAAAAAGTCCAAAAAGTTTGATAAAATATGTTTTTCTTATAAAATTTTGCAAATAAGTAATATTTCATCCTTAATCTTGGCCAAAAGTGTATTCCGTTATCTTTTTAGTAAAAAAAAATAACCCAAATTAGTTTATAACCAAAAATTATAATTTTAAAAAAATTTTTTTTACCTTTTTATTTTTTTATGTTATTATTTATGTGTTGTTTTTTTTTTACATACTGTCACCCTAGCAGTACAGTGTTACCATGGTGACACTGTACTACTTGTGGGGGGTGATGAAGATTTTTTTTTTACACTGCTTTTACACCCATAAAGGCTGTAAAAGCAATCATTTCTCCTTCTCTCTGGCTGCATTCCTGCAGCCATTGAGAAATACTATGTGAGCTGTGATTGGTCACAGCTTGTCACATGGTACAAGGCTGTTGTGGATAGCCCTGTACCATGTGATCTCTGTGATCATTCACAGATTTCACACGTAGTAAGCAATGATGTCAGAAGTGACATCTTGTTTACTACTCTTCATGTGATCACTGATTGGCCAATCAGTGATCACATGATCGGGACCTCACACAGAGGTCCCGTACGAAGGTCAGTGTTCCACTGTGTCCGGAGGACACTGAATTGCGGTGCTGCGCGCTCTCCGGGAGCGCGCACAAGCAGGGGGCAGGAAGGATGTTTATAAATGGCCACCCGCCCCTGCACTGCCACCATCCGGCTGTTTATGTACAACGGCCGAACGGGAGGTAGTTAAAAATGTCAAAACAGAAATAAAATCACTAGGATGGCCCAACGTGATGGCAGGGTGTCCGGATGATGGGGAAATCGGCCTGCTGATGTGTTTCAGGGACGTGTCTCCTTCCTCAGAGCTTGGTCTGAGAATTGAATAAAATAGAATAGAAAGGAATAGAGTAAAACAGAAAACAATAGAATAGAAAAAAAGGAATATACTAAAAATAGAATTAAAAAAAGAAAAAGAATAGAAAAAATAGAATAGATAATTAAAGAATAAAATAAAACAGAATAGAAAAAAAAAGGAACATAATAGCAAAAATAGAGTAGAAAATAAAAGAATAGAATTAAAAAATAGAGTAAAACAGAAAAGAATAGAATAGAAAAAAGGAATAGAATAAAATAGAATAGAAAAAAAGGAAGAGAACAGAAAAAATAGAATAGATAATAAAAGAATAAAATAAAACAGAATAGAAAAAAAAGGAACATAATAGCAAAAATAGAGTAGAAAATAAAAGAATAGAATTAAAAAAATAGAGTAAAACAGAAAATAGAATAGAAAAAAGGATTAGAATAAAATAGAATAGAAAAAAAGGAAGAGAATACAAAAAAAATAGAATAGAAAATAAAAGAATAGAATAACATAGAATAAAAAATAATAGTGTAAAACAGAAAAGAATAGAATAGAAAAAAGGAATAGAATAAAATACATTAGAAAAAAAGGAAGAGATAAGCAAAAATAGAATAGAAAATAAAAGAATAGAATAAAATAGAATAGAAAAAATAGAGGATAATAGAAAAAAAATAGAATAGAAAATAAAAGAATAGAATAAAATAAAATAGAATAGAAAAAAATAGAATAGAAAATAAAAGAATAGATTAAAGAAATGCCCGCAGCGATAAAAGAAGAAAAGAATTAGCGCAGGGCAGGCATGACTAGGCCCAGAGTGGGAAGGAAGACGTGTAAGGGTTAATGATTGTATTAGAGTTGGTAAAGGATAGCTGGGGGATCTGGTTGGTAGAGGAGAGTGTAGGTGGGGTCTCCTGCACTTTAGGGTGGGGTGTTCTGGGGAGGGGCGTCAGTTGGGAGCTGGACGTGGGAGAGAGAGCTTCCCTCCCGCCCGCCCTGTTTGGTGAGTGTTGTGTTCCTCCTGGGGGGGGGTTATTTTGGTTCCTGGGCGGTGGTTGGTCTTTGGAGGCGGTTCTTATCTTGGAGGTACAAAATGGTGTGGGACCCATCGGTGGTATGGGATGCCCGGGAACATTCCCAGTTAACCGAGGTTTAACTGGAAGGTGGTGGTGCTGCACTGCGGACGGTATGGTTGTCTCCGAGCTGGTTGGTTGCGGCTGCATGTTTGAGTTTTTGGTACGTGGGTGCACTAGGGCCCTGGTTGCCATTGTGCTACATGCTGGGGTCCAGTGCACTCCTTTGCCTTTAAGAGGGGTGGCTCCCTCAGGTCCACCTGCCCTTGATCTATCCATTAAATGCATGTGCCTCTACTATGGGGACTCATAAATTTTAGAGTTAGGACCACAGAATATCAGGGTGCCGTGTCGTGGCTCTGTGGCTTACGTATGTATTTGCAAATGTGTGCTAACTAAACCCCTGTTATAAACGCATACTGTTAGACAGGTTAATTCGGTTGTTAGCAAGCTGGCTGGCAAGTTGTCCAAGAACATTGTTCTCTCCCCCTTTTTTTCACTGGTTGCGGCTGGAGGCCTAGTGTATATGGTTGTCCGCAGGTGCATTTCGGATCGTTTTGGGGGTGCCTTCAAAGACCAACGACAACTCTTTATGTTTTCTGTTATAAGGAATGGTTGATGTGTTTAAACTTGATTTGTTAATAAAAGGCCGTGTTGGCCATTGTACTCCAAAATTGGTGTTGTGTTTTCTGTAAGTATAGTAAGTAAAGGGGATTGGTAGGGAAGGGTAATGGTGGTGTAGTGGGGTCTGGATGAACCTATCTCTGGTGCACTAGTCAAGTAAAACAGAATAAAACAGAAAGAATATAACTTCCAAAATTCAAATAGAATAGAACAAGTTATTTTTCACAATGGATTCAGATTGATTCAGTATCTATGATTCAAATTTGAACTGAATCTATTAAACAAATTCAAATCCAGACGGCAACAAATAAACGCGATGAAAGGAATTTTGTTATGAATGCAACTAAACGAAATTAGCAACTTAACGAATCGATCCGAAACTAAAAGGTATTTGTCTACTGGGGACTTATGCCGGCCATACACGGGTTTTTTTGTCCGAAAATCGGAAACGTTGTTCGCTCAGTAATCCGATGGCGCCATCAATGATTTTGAAAATCGGCCAACCAAGTCATAAAGTTCACCCCATATAACAGGCGACACTTCTGTTCCTTCCAGGTCGCGGCTCATGCGCATATTCTTTTCGGAAAAATGATCGTACGATTTGATCATCGAGTCAAAAATCGGTAATTTTTCACAAATTTTCCAACATGCCCGATCACCGAAAAGGGGAGGAACCACGAAAATCGTCCGGTGCCATTGACCCCACTAACAGAGCGAAAATCGGCCGATTATTCTTTGGTTCTTTCGGACGAAAAATCGGTTGATTTTCGACCCACGTATGGCCGGCCTTACACTGGAACAGGCTGCTCGATCTCGAGCCACTCAATGGTTGCCCAACCTTTTCTATTCTATATACTGTTGAAGTATATACCATGCCTCTATACAATTTAGAAGCCGTTGCACCCGCACGTGATTTGGGGTGTCTCCACCAACTTTGGGGTGCTCTCATTTCTCTAGCTGCATTCCTTATTATATAAAACAAATTGTCAGGGAAAGTGGGACCCCCCCCCCCGGAAATGCTTACAAAAGGTGTGATGACCTAGGCCTAGGTGCTCACGTACGCTTCCCTGCTGCCCCCAAGAGGGCCACCCTTGTGGTGTGGCGGAGCTTTGTCACAGTATCAGGAGGGTTCAATGCAGGGGCGGACTGACCATTTGGAAACTCGGGCACTGCCCGAGGGCCCAAGGTCAGTAGGGGGCCCCATGAGATGCCCCTGGTACCTTTTTCATAGGCTTTTTTGAGTTTGGGCAAGGACACAGGCGCCCCATGATCCCCTGTTGCCCGGGGGCCCCATGAGTTGTCAGTCCACCCCTGGTTCAATGTCACCCGGGGTCCTGAAATGATGAGGTTGGCTCGTCTTGTATCTTCGGCCCAAGCACAGCCACATAGTCTGAAGGTTTTATTGGCTTCATGCATTCTATAGGTAAAAAAATACAAAAAAATTCTTCAGCCCCCATCTCCCCCTAATACCTACCTGAGCCCTATCTCGATCCAGTGATGTGCACGAGAGCAGCGGCTCTCCCAGCTCCCTCAGTCCTCATTGGTTCAGACCAGGCCCGGACTGAGACAAAAAAATAGGCCCGCCCATTGAAGGCCGAGCAGCCCATTTTTAAAAAGATTTAAACCAAAATTACAAATATTGACAACTGCCGGTTTCTCCATGTATTTATGTATATTTAGCCGGCTTCAGTCACTGCAGGGGCACATTGCGTCAGACAGAGACCCGCGGGTGACAGCCAGGTGCGTGATATGTGCGAAAACACGACAGGGGTTCTGATCCCTCTCCACTCTATCCAAAACTAAAAAAAAAAAAGTTTTCTCTGTAGTTACGCTTTAATTAGTAGTACCCCCGCTCAGCAGATCCCCAGCTCATTAGTACCCCCGCTCAGCAGATCCCCACTCAGTAGTAACTCCCAGCTCTGTGGAACCCCACTCACTATATCCGCTCTCCCCGGACCCCGCATTCACTATATCCGCTCTCCCCGGACCCGGCATTCACTATATCCGCTCCCCCCGGACCCCGCATTCACTATATCCGCTCCCCCCGGACCCTGCATTCACTATATCCGCTCCCCCCGGACCCGGCATTCACTATATCCGCTCTCCCCGGACCCTGCATTCACTATATCCGCTCCCCCCGGACCCGGCATTCACTATATCCGCTCTCCCCGGACCCTGCATTCACTATATCTGCTCTCTCCGGACCCCGCATTCACAATATCCAGTTCCCCGGACCCCGCATTCACTATATCCAGTTCCCTGGACCCCGCATCCACTATATCCAGTCTCCCACAGTACACACAACTTGGAAGTGCAATTATTTTAGTAAATATAAACAGCTAAATACCTTTTCTTATCAGTTACAGCAGTCTTGTGACTTCTATCAGTGTTCAGCAGAGTACAGGTAAAGCTTGTAGGAGGAGTTTTCATTCTGCTCTAGGAGGATGCAGAACAGCACTGATTGGCCTTGTGCTGATCACATGCACTCTCCCAAGAACAAAAAAAACCTCTCTAGCAATACACACTAAACTGAGCATGTGTAGAATGGCTACGGGTTCAGTCTGTCTTATCAGGAGATAAGACGTGTACATTTGAACAAGAGGAGGAGCAGAGAAGACAGGATCAAATGGCCTTTTTACACAATGCAGATGATTAACCCCTTATGATCCACAGTGAGTATAACCAGCATGCTTTACTGCATCTACAGACTGATTGTACTGTTGTGGGTTTAGTAACACTTTAAATCAATAAATAGGAGTTTTCATTCTGCTCTAGGATGCAGAACCCCTGACCCTCTGTCTGGACAGTGCTGATTGGCCCTGTGCTGATCACATGCACTCTCCCAAGAAAAAAAAACAAAAAACCTCTCTAGCAATACAAACTGAGCATGTGCAAAGTGACTCCACATGATATGTCTTATCAGAAGATAAGAGGGGAACGTTGGAAGAAGGGGAGGATCAGAGAAGACAGGATCAAACAGCGTTTTTACACAATGCAGAGGATTAACCCCTTAGGTTCCACAGTGAGTATAACAAGCACGCTTTACTGCATCTACAGACTGATTGTACTGTTGGGGGTTTAGTAACACTTTAAGTCTCCACCAAACATCGAATTATATAACTATTTTGAGCCGTGAGAAGCCTGCTAACCGGCACTCTTCTCTGCTTATTTATCTCTCCTCTTTTTTAGATTTTTTAAAAAAAATATTTCATCCTCCATGTGAGCGTATTTCTGGAGGAAATGATAAGAGCCGATCTTTCATGCCCGCATCCTCCATCATTATGTTAACACGCTCCCGATAGATCTTCGCCATCAAAGGCCAGGCTCTGAGAAAAGTGCGGAGATCCAGACGTCACAGCCCTGCGGTGAGGCCCGGCTAGATGTTGGAGGTTTGAAGGATCATTATGCGGATTTACCCCCAGATCTGACATCTTTTTCATCCTGTCTGCACTTCGGGAGCCACGCCGGTTTATCAGGCTCGTGAGTGCAGGCCACAGGTTGGCCCCGGCATGAGAAGAGGGGCCGGCGGATTTAATGTGTGACTATGGGGACCCTCATAGAGTATGAGAAGGAAGAATGGTACCTGGGTAGGAGAGTCTCATACTCAGAACCATTACATGTGATAACAGAGCTAATCTCTGCACTGCAGAGCGATACAATGCTGATGGGTTATCATTAAAGGACGAAGATAATAAGACGGGGAATGGAGATGTAGAAGTACCTGGACATAAAAATAAAACCGATTTCAGCATGATAATAGACTTAGAGCTCTTCTGCTGAGCCATCATCCCACCGGAACATTTTATGGTGCATTTGCCCCGTTACTGACCCTCTTTATTAATTCTCCCCCCCTTCCCCGTCCTCCCCTCTTTTATATGTATTGTGTCTGTATTGGGTTTTATAGGCAGTAAAGCTTCCATGCTAGCAGGAATTGTTGGAGCTTTGCCCAATCAGAACAATGCTAGAAGAGGGCAAAGAGGGGGGACCATCTGTAGATCTACTCCCGTGTTGGTGTCAGGGCAGGGGCCGAGGAACGGACAGGCAGGCCTAACAATGTAACGCACTGGCTGACGACAACCACCACCCACAGACCGAAGTCCCTCAGGGCGCGGAGTCTAAGTCCCAGGCTGCCCTTCACCAGGGCCCCTGATGGTGGGGATGGACTTGACGCAGCCAGGAACCAGGTCGCGGCCCCCGAGACACCTCAGCTGCGGTAATGGCTGCCGCCAATGGCGTGTAGCTGGTGGAAGAGACAAAAGAGTAGTCAGACAAGCCGGGTCAACAACAACAGGACAAAACAGTACAGGACAGCAGACGAGAATCACAGGTCACGAGCCGGGTTCAGCAACAGAGGGTCAGATCAAAGGAGAATACAAAGAATAGTCGAGTCACAAGCCGAATCAGATACCAGGAGAGTCACGAGGGTCAGAACAGAGTAATAGCAACACAAAGACACAAGACACAAGTGCAAAGAGCATGTGCGGGCCACAGGCTTATATGTCATCAGCCACACCCCTCTGGGGGATGGACCTCAGAGACCTGAAGGCATAAAAGGATTCGCACCATGCACAGCAGAATCCAAGATGGACGCCAGCACATGGAGTAACATAACCTCAGGGAAAAGGTAGGACCTTGACAGTTGGGTAGGTGCAGCTTGGTGTGGTGGGCAGTAAGCCAAAAACAATGTATTGCAGAACTAGTAAAACAGTATGACCAGGCCCGGCGGGGAAGCTCACCCAACCAGGGTACTTACAACAGTTCAGTGAAGAGTCAGCGGTATGTGGTTCTGAGCTGCAGACAGTATCACGAGGAGTGTAGCGAGGCCTGGCCAGTCCAACCCAATGGGAGCTTCCTGAAAAGGGAGACATAGACCTTATGCTTTCCCTACTTCACAGGAACCTCTCCCTACTGCTAGTGCTGATGACGGGTAACCTGTACCCAGGGGCGGACTGACATTCATGGGGCCCCCGGGCAATAGGGGATCATGGGGCCCCTGTGTCCTTGCCCAAACTCAAAAAAGCCTATGGAAAAGGTACCAGGGGCATCATGGGGCCCCCTACTGACCCCGGGCCCTCTGGCAGTGCCCGAGTTTACAAATGGTCAGTCCGCCCCTGGGCTGTACTGATATGCGGTACTGATGAGCACTGATAGGTGACACTGATGGGCATTAATAGGCAGCACTGATGGGCACTGACAGGCATCACTGAGGAGGCACTGATAGCCTGCCTGTCCCTACTCTAGCCACTCACAACAGTTCAGTGAAGAGTCAGCGGTATGTGGTTCTGAGCTGCAGACAGTGTCACGAGGAGTGGAGCATAGCCTGGCTGGTCAAACCCAATGGGAGCTTCCTGAAAAGGTAGACATAGACCTTATGCTTTCCCTACTTCACAGGAACCTCTCCTTACCGCTAGTGCTGCTGATGGGTAACCTGTCCCTACTCTAGCCACTCACATAAAACACACCAGTTACCTAAAAAGACTCTGCATGACCCAAGATGGCCACCAGGGTCACCTGTGTCCAACACATCCAACTTGATCACTGCTCCATGTGGCCAAGGAATCCATAGAGAAACCCAGTTTCTCTTGACTTCCTCCTCCAGCTGCATTGTTGCTACGGTCTAGTGACACCTGCAGTGGAGAATGTAGTCTGCACATGCTTGGACTCATAGGGACCGTTTGTAAGTGGGGCCCAAATGTTGGATACCGAGAGACACACACAGAGATCTGAACTTTCAAGAAGATGTAGAAGTTCCAAAAAAACAGTAGCAAAGTCTAAGGGACCACACTAGTTTGGTCAGCAACACTTGCAGAAAACTGTGTAGCAATAACAGGGTGCAAAACACTGACGATGACAGCACCTGGCCTAGAAGGCAATGAGTGCAACAAGACACCTATCTGTAGAATAGGCAAACAGTCCCTACTTGGTCCCTCCTTCACTGGAACCTCTCTCTATGCTATGCACACTCTCCCTCACCAGAGGGTTCCTTTCCCTAACCTAACCACTAGCAAAATGTGTGCCAACTACAGTGAGCCAGTGCCTTATATAAGCATCACCACACCTCAAGATGGCTGCAGAGATCATCTGGAGTAACAGCGCCCAGTTGGACAGCTGCCCTCCTTTGACACCTACAGAGGTCTCAGAGGAACATACATTCCTCCTCTCCTCCACTCTCCCTGCCTGGTGGCTGCAGAGCAGGGTCACCTGTGCAGAGCGAATGAATTACACCTACCTACACGCTGGCAACAGCTTGATCTTTCCTAACAGTACAGTGGCTGCCAGTCACCCTTGCACCAGTCTTTACACTACAGCTCCAACGAATCAGTCTCGGGGATGTCTTTTTGTAATTTATTGCCTGAGGAACGTTAATAGGAGAGGGGGTTAGGGCATGGCATACACCAAAAAAAACCTAGCAGTTAGTGATTAGAGGACAATCTTTTCCTTGAGTAATTGTGGGTGTTGGATAGTCTGAAGACCATGAGGCAAGTCTCTTTGGCATCTGATTACCTTGTGCTGATACACAATCTCCAGAACACTACACAGTCAGTCATCTGGACTTTTGTCTTTTTTCAGCCAGACTAACTATGTAACCTGGACAGCTGCCACCTTCCAGCTTCCTCCAGTCCAGTGAGGGAGATGGTCCCTTTCAAGATCAGATCCCTTATGGATCTATCCAGGCCCTCAGCCCTGACACAGCTCAACTGTCTGGAGGCAGCAGCCCCTCAGGCTCTGGAACCTTCCTGGGAAGAGAAAACCAAGCTCTCCAGTGCTTCAGACTATTTTCACCTTTAAAGCCCCCTTCTGGGCATTCCTCTCCAGGAGGATAAATGTTCTGGCTGGTTATTTGAAACTCCCTCCCTAAATTCTGGAAGCTTTTTCCAGAGGCAAGGGAAATCAAAGTCCCAGCCTGTGAAACCCTGAATAGACCTGGACAAGCGATCAGTGTTTCCTTGATTGCAGAAGCAGCCAAAAAATAAATGTACCTAGCATCCTACGCTAGGAGCATGCTACACATCCTTTAGTCCTTTTGACATGGAAGGTGGAGTTCCTGGTTGTGGTTAGCTTGGCACGAAGTGTATCGGAACGGGTGGTTCTTTCTGATACCTCACCATGATAAGGTGGTTCTTCAACCTCAGCTGTCTTTTTTGCCTAAGGTGGTTTGGGGTTTGCCTTTCTTTTTTCTCCCAGGCCTTAGTTGCCAGAGGACAAGGCCCATCACTCTTTGGATGTTGTTAGGGATATTAGGATGTATCTCAAAGTAACAGCTGTTGTCAGTTAAATAGACTCTGTGTTTGTCCTGCATGAAGAACCAAGGAGGAGTCCTACAGCTACTAAGTCTACCATTTTCAGATGGATTTGTCAACTTATCTCTCAAGATTATGAGTTGAATAGAAAGGTTACTGGAGCTTTTCCCAATTGAAGCTGCCCAATCAAAGCAGCATAAGATTAGGCCGAAGTGGAGGAACCTTCCTTTAGTCCTTTTGACATGCAAGGTGGTGTTCCTGGTTGTGCACAAAAGGTATTGGAACTGGAGGTTCTTTCTTGCAGGGAGCTGTTTCTGATACTTCACCATGGTAGTTCTTCACCTTCAGCTGTCTTTTTCTCCTGAGGTGGTTTTGGGTTTCCATCTCAACCAGAATATCATTTTGCCCTTCTTTTTTCTCTCAGGCCTCAGTCACCAGGGGACAAGGCCCTTCATTCTTTGGATGCTATTAGGGACATTAGGATGTATCTCAAAGTAACATCAGCAGTCAGGCAAAAGGACTCTCTGTTTGTTCTGCTCATGGACCATGGAGAGGGTCATGCGGCTAACAAGTCTACCATTTCCAGATGGATTTGTTAACTTATCTCTCAAGCTTATGATTTGAAAGAAAAGGTTCTGTCTTTTCCAGTGACAACTCTACTACTAGGGGTGTGGGCACCCCTTGGGCTATCTGGCATCAAGCTTCAGCTTGGTGTACAGTTCAAACTTCTATAAGATTTTCTCAGGTGGATGTTAGAGCCACTGAGCAATAGTGGAAAATCCTGCTAGACCTCATCCACAAGGGTGGCTGGGGGAGGTTTTTAACCCTTCACCGTTTCCTGACAGCCTACCTAAATGGGCAATGGTGGGTGGAGGGGTTACTGCATATTATTGCATATACAGCATGCCATGGTTGACCAAACTCAACCCATGCAAATGAGATAGGATTATTCAAACAGGTCGATAAAATTGCCAGTGGTCTAAAGGTAATTGTCGGGGGAGGGGGTCAATAGAGGGTAGATGAATGATGGAATCTTGATTGGGGTTAATTATTCCTATTAGGGTCTTTGTAGAGCTCCATAATAGTTCCTGGTCAGGCCATGTGTGTACCCTTCCAGGAAGACTGTGGAAAAGTGTACATACAGTTGTGTTCAAAATAATAGCCGTCAGACATCACTAACCGGATCAATCACTGTTTTTGGTGGAAATGATATTTCTACATGGCAAATAATTTACTAACAGGTGTAGTAGAGTAATAGAAATCCAACAGACCCAACAGTCATGACATGCATGCTGCTGATTCTGTGTCATTGAATCACTCATTGAAAGGGGCGTGTTCAAAATAATAGCCGTGTGGAGTTCTATTAGTGAGGTCATTCATTCTTTGAAAAACAGGTGGCAATTATTGCCCTTATTTAAGGAAGGAAGGCAGCAAATGTTGGACAAGCTGGTTACAGTGCATTTCTCTCTGAAATTCTGAGGAAAATGGGTCGTTCCAGACATTGTTCAGAAGAACAGCGTACCTTGATTAAAAAGTTGATTGGAGAGGGGAAAACATATAAAGAAGTGCAGAAAATGATCGGCTGCTCAGCTAAAATGATGGCAAATGCTTTAAAATGGCAACCAAAACCTGAAAGACGTGGAAGAAAGCGAAAAACTACCATTGGAATGGATAGAAGAATAGCCAAAATGGCGCGGACTCAGCCAACAATCAGCTCCACCCTCTAAAAAATAATGTTTTGGCTCAACAAAAAAAATTAACGCAACAGTTTGCATCAAGCTTTTTAAGTTATGACAATGTCTGGTGAAATTAAGTTGAAGCAACAAACTACATTACATTGAGGTAATTAGCTTTTCTGATAGAAATTAATGCATTTTTATTTACCGCCAACTTAATTACTGGCATTATAAACACATGTTTTTCCGTTGAGTACTTAAACATATGAAGTTAATTCAAATAGTTTTTCCAGTTTTTATAAGAAACCTTCAAGTCACGTGGACTTAATTGCTACAATTATGAGCAAGTTTTTTAAAGTTAAAAAGCAGTTAAAAATCAAGTTGATCCAAATTGATTTTCTGTATTAGTTTTTAGCTTTGTTTTTTTTATACTAGCTTTCAAAAATGAATGAATCAGTTTAGGCTTACACTAGAATGTGTTGCAGAAACCCCGCAATCTGTGTGCATTTCACGCATCGCATTCAAATCGCACTGCCCTTGCAGTCTGCAGTGGATGTCAGTGTTGCAAACACAGTGCATTTGCCGGCACCAGATTGCATGGTACAAAACAAAACATGCAATCTGGTTGCACTGTGGTTCAAAAATTGGTGCATGCATGTCTTTGGTGCCATGTGGTGTGATTTGAGCTCATTCAAAATGAATGGGCTCAATTTGCATTACACTGAACCACATGTGAATTGCACAGGAATGTGTTGCAGTTCCTTTGTGATTCACATGCACTTCATTGTGTGAACCAAGGCCCAACAATCCGATTGTTAAACAATTGACATTTTTTGCACACCAAAATCAAATCCTTAAAGTTGTACTGATGAATGAGTAAGCACTTTGCATTAAGATTTTTTTAATATTGTCTGTCTGGTGCAGAAACTGTTTCTCTACAAGACCTTTGTGGCAATATAGTGAAGCTATTGGAGGATATTGAAAGTTGATATTTTGTGAGCTTTCTTACAATTTGCTATATTCTTTCCGCATTACCCTGCGACAACCATTTTGTGAACTGAAATAAAAGTGAAAAATGTCATGTGAGTATGACTGTGCTATGGAACACATACGTTCTTCAGAGAATACTGTACTTGGGACCCATTACTTTAGCACTGGCTTTCAGTCCATCAAGTTCAAGGAACAGTTTTTGAAACAACTGAGACTTGATTTGTGTTACGTGAATGGGGGTGGAGACTTGCAATGCAGCTCTCAATGTAGACCAAAATTAAGTTACCAAGTCAAATTTATTAAGGTACCTTAACTTAAATTTCATTGTACAACAATGAATGCAGAAATGTAACTGTACATGACACACAATATTAAGTTGATGTAATTTCCAACATTATCATTTCAACACAACTCATGAAAGTAGGTTTTTCAATGAAAAAGTTTATTTAAACCAATAAATTAGGATTTTTATCTTGGAAATACACATTTAATTAAGTGGTGGTAACAGGTCGCTTGAGTTATTTTTTAGAGTGCAGGAAGATGAAAGACGGTGTGACGTTCCCTGTGAGGACTGTTACAATTAGAAGACGCCGATGTGAAGCCAAGCTATCTGCAAGAAGTCCCCGCAAAGTCCCACTGTTGGGAAAAAGACGTGCTGAAGAGGTTACAATCTGCCAAAGAGCACATTGACCGGCCTAAAGAGAAATGACGCAACATTTTGTGGGCTGATGAAAGTAAGATTGTTCTTTTTGGGTCTAGTGGGCGGAGACAGTTTGTCAGACGACCCCCAAACACTGAATTCAAGCCACAGTACACTGTGAAGACCGTGAAGCATGGTGGTGCAAGCATCATGATATGGGGATGTTTCTCATACTACGGTGTTGGGCCTATTTATCGCATACCAGGGATCATGGATCAGTTTGAATCCATCAGAATACTTGAAGAGGTCATGCTGCCTTATGCTGAAGAGGAAATGCCCTTGAAATGGGTGTTCCAACAAGACAACGACCCCAAACACACCAGTAAACATGCAACATCTTGGTTCCAGACCAACAAGATGGACGTTATGGAGTGGCCAGCCCAATCCCCGGATCTTAATCCAATAGAAAACTTGTGGGGTGACATCAAAAATGCCGTTTCTGAGGCAAAACCAAGAAATAGAGAAGAACTGTGGAATGTGGTCCAATCATCCTGGGCTGGAATACCTGATCACAGGGGCCAGAAGTTGGGGGACTCCATGCAACACAGATGTACAGCAGTTCTCAGAAACAGTGCGACTACAACCAAATATTCATGAAGTCATTCAAAGGAAAGCAAAATCTTCAAACATTTCTCAGTTTATATAGTGAATGTTTGAGTTTGTAAAGAAGAATACAAACACTGCCATTTTTTTGAAGCGTCTAATATTCACTTTTCTTCCATTTTTTTAGAGGAACAACACAAATTTGATGTATTTTTCTTCATGTTGTGATTTGGAATAGAATGTGTCGTGTTCCCAATGCATTTGTGTGGATGGAAATAAAAGCTATTAGAAGGATTTTCAGCTTTATTCACTTTTTTCAACACACTGCTATTATTTTGAACACAACTGTATGTGTTCCCTGAGCCTACTCCCTTATGTGTATAGCCCCGGCTGGCGGCCCCTTTAGACTGTGCAGTCTGGGCATTCCTGAGACTGTCCCACCATAGCTTGTTTCTCTCCCTTGTGGTGGGACACTGCAGCAAGGAGAGGAGAGAGATGGAACCAGTTTGGCTGTGTCCCATGTTAGATGAGGCATGTGCTGTGCTGCTGTTCATGGCTGGAGAGAGGTGCATTCTGCTGCCAGGGCTGCAGGACTAAGCTGTGGTGTGCTGCTGGGAAAGCTAAGCAACACTCCTGGAAGAACTAGGCTGATGTACAGGACTGTGCTGTCAGGCAGAAGAGTGAGAAGCACAAGGTTTCAGTTGACGAAGAATTGACCACCATCTAGCCTCCGGGAAAGGGACCATCGACCCTTGGATACCTGTATTTTTACTGATCTTGCCACTGGATGCTTAGAAACGTTGCTGCCTGGTAGACCTGTGTGGTTCATTTTGTTCTGAATTGTAACAATTTTTTTGTTATTCGGACATTTGGATGTCTCTGAGTTTCCGAATTACAAAAGTAAAAAATCCAAAATAACAAAACGAAATTTGGACGAAATTCAAATTAGACTCAAATTTGAAAAAAATAGAATGGAACATAAAAGAATAGAACAGATTAGAATAGAAAATGATAGAAGAGAGTAGAATAGAAAAGAATAGAATAGAAGAGATAATAGAAGAATGGAAAAACAATAGAAAAGAAGAGAACAGAATAGAAAAAAAAAACAAGACTAAAACAGAAAGAATATCCCCATCTTTCGAAATTAATTTACATAGAATAATTTAGAATAGATTAGAATTGAAAAGAACAGAATAGAACAGAAAATAAGAGAATAAAATCAAATGGAATAGAAAAGAATAGAATACAAAAAAACAATAACGTTGAATAGAATAAAACAGAATGAATATAACCAACTTCAGAAATTAGAATTCGAATGCCAATTTGAATAGAATAAGTTAGAATTCAAATAGAATTTAATTGAATTTGAAAACAAAATGAAATGAATTCTGAAAACAAATGAAACCAATTGAATGAAATGAAATTTAAATGATGAATTGAGAAACAAAACAAATGTTTTCGTTCTGCGCGTGGCTTCTGCCATGTGGGGAGTTGGCCTGAAACTTGTATTATAATTACTCGAGAAAGACAGTGATCCAAGAGCAATTTGCAAGCCCCAACTTCGGCAGACTTTTCTTTGTGCATTATTAAACCAATACACAAGAAATAGAGAGTATATAGAAAAGAATAGAATAGAAGAGATAATAAAGGAATAGAATAGAAAAACAATAAAATAGAATAATATATAAAAGAAGAGAATAGAATAAAAAAAAACAATAGAATAGAATAAAATAGAAAGAACATCCCAATCTTCCGAAATTAATTCACACAGAATAATTTCAAATAGATTAGAATCGAAGTGAACAGAATAGAATAGAAAATAAGAGAATAAAATAAAATGGAATAGAAAAAAACAATAACATTGAATAGAATAAAATAGAAAGAATATAACCATCTTGAGAAATTCAAAATAGAAGAAATTCGAATTCGAATGCCAAATTGAATAGAATGAGTTAGAATTCAAATAGAATTTAATTGAATTTGAAAACAAAATGAAACAAATTCTGAAAACAAATGAAACCAATTGAATTTAAATGAAATTATTTAAATGATGAATCGAGAAACAAAACAAATGTTTTCGTTCTGCATGTGGCTGCTGCCACGTTGGGAGTTGGTCTGAAACTTTTAGGGAATTCCCTTTGAATTATAATTACTCGAGAAAGACGGTGATCCAAGAGCAATTTCCAAGCCCCAACTTCAGCAGACATTTCTTTGTGCATTATTAAACCAATACACAAGAAATAGAGAGTATATAGAAAAGAATAGAATAGAAGAGATAATAAAGGAATAGAATAGAAAAACAATAAAATAGAATATGGAAAAGAAGAGAATAGAATAAAAAAAAACAATAGAATAGAATAAAATAGAAAGAATATCCCAATCTTCCGAAATTAATTCACACAGAATAATTTCGAATAGATTAGAATTGAAGAGAACAGAATAGAATAGAAAATAAAAATAAAATAAAATGGAATAGAAAAGAATAGAATAGTAAAAAAACAATAACATTGAATAGAATAAAATAGAAAGAATATACCCATCTTCAGAAATTCAAAATAGAAGAAGTTAGAATTCGAATGCCAATTTGAATAGAATGAGTTAGAATTCAAATAGAATTTAATTGCATTTGAAAAAAAAAAGAAACAAATTCTGAAAACAAATGAATGAAATGAAATTTAAATGATGAATCGAGAAACAAAACAAATGTTTTTGTTCTGCACATGTGCACTTGTAAGTGACAGAGTAATGCAGGCCATAGACAGGCCGTTTATTGGCTGAATTGTCGGCAGATAAACAAAAGATCGGTCGTTGCCGATGCTGCCACCAATGTCCACAAAAAACGTCAGTTTTTCGTGGATTTTCCAGCGTGACCGATAAAAATAAATGAGAAGATCCGCGAAAAGCGGCCGACGGGCTGGCCCCACTAATGGCGTCAATATCGGCCGAATTTTCGTGTGGATGAAAATTCGTCCGATATACGACCCATCTATGGCCTGCATAAGTTGCTTCACATGAAACTGTAAACAATCACGTTTTTTTCCTCTCCATAAAGAGGACCTGTAATGCTTATTGTTATCACAAGGAATGTTGTTCATCTCTTGTGATAGCAATAAAGTTGCTAAAAAATGTTAGGGAGAGTGTAAAAAAAGTTTTAAATAAAAAAAAAAGAAATTTAAAAGCGCCACCGTTCCCCCCGCAAATGAGAACACATAAATCCCGTGTGCAAATGTAAATGGTGATCACATGTGAGGTATCACCGCGAATGTCAGAGCCGGAGCAATAATTCTAGGACCAGATCTCCTGTGTAATGCCAAACTGGTAACCTGTAAAGGCTTTTAACCACTTGCCGCCCTGCCACTGTAGAAATATGGCGGCAGGGCGGCACTGGCAGGCAAAACCACGTTTTAAAACGCGTGTTTTGTAAACAGATAGGGGGCGCGCGCGAGGCGCGCCGCCGCCCTATCTGTCCCGCCGATCACCGCCGCGGATGTCAGTCGCCGGGTCACAGCCGGTCTTTACTGGTGACAAACAGTGACAGACAGCAAAGCTGCAGTAGCTGTGCTGTCTGTCACTTCCCTGACAGCTCGAGGACAAGCTGATCGAGAAAGAAGAGTTTCTCTCTCTCGATCAGCCTTGTCCCGCCCAGCACATACCCCGCCCCCTAGTAAAACACTCCCCTCACTCCTATAACCCTTTCCCTGCAAAATAAAGTTAACCCCTTCCTCCCCATTGCCATTAGTACAGTGTCAGTGGTTTTTTTTTGCACTGATCACTGTATTAGTGTTTTTGGGGATGTCAGTGACCCCAAGTCAGTACCCCCCAATGTCAGAATGTCCGCCGCAGTCCCGCAGTCCCACCATAAGTCGCTGGTCGCTGCCATAATTCGCTGATCGCCACCATTATTAGTATAAAAAAAACCCTAAAAATCCCAGTATCTTTCCCGTCATTTGTAAACGCTATAACTTTCACGTAAACCAATTAATTTACACGTATTGGGTTTTTTTTATACCAAAGACATGTCGCAGAATACATTTTGGCAGAAATTTATGACTAAATTTGATTTTTGCATTTTTTTTACTGGACATGTTTTATAGCAAAAAGTCCAAAATATTGTTTTTTGCTCCTCAAAATTGTCAGCCTTTTTTTTTATAGCGGAAAAAATAAAAACCGCACAGGCAATCAAAGACCACCGAAAGAAAGCTCAATTTATGGGGAAAAAAGGATGTAAATTTCATTTATGTACCATATTGCATGACCGCGCAATTGTCCGTTAAACTAGCGTCTCTTTTTTTGTTGTTGGAATTTAACCACTTGACCCTCAGACCAATTCTGATCCTTCTCACACACACTCTATATTGCCAAAAGTATTGGGCCGCCTGCTTTTCCACACACATGACCTTTAATGGCCTCCCAGTCTTAGTCCGTAGGGTTCAATATTGAGTTGGCCCCACCCTTTCCACGCACATGACCTTTAATGGCCTCCCAGTCTTAGTCCGTAGGGTTCAATATTGAGTTGGCCCCACCCTTTCCGCGCACATGACCTTTAAATGGCCCCCCAGTCTTAGTCCGTAGGGTTCAATATTGAGTTGGCCCCGCCCTTTGCAGCTATAACAGCTCCAACTCTTCTGGGAAGGCCGCCCACAAGGTTTAGGAGGGTGTCTATGGGAAGGTTGGACCATTCTTCCAGAAGCACATTTGTCAGGTCAGGCACTGATGTCGGGGGAGGAGGCCTGGCTCACAGTCTCCACTCTAATTCATCACAAAGGTGTGCATCATACATTTCCCCCTGCTGCCCAGGCTCCCCAATGTGCTGTCGGCTTCCCTCCCCTCCTTCCCACTAGCAGCTGCAAGCCCCACCATAGGATCCTTAAGGATGGAGAGTTGGGGAAGAGTCCTCTAAATTTGTCACATTTACCAGCCCCTTCCTTTTCTGAATGAACACAGTGAGTGATTGGTACTGATCACTCACTGTGTTTATTCATAACTGAAGCCTAGTACAGAGCATCCAGAAAGTATTCACAGCTCTTAACGTTTGCCACATTTTGTTATGTTACAGCCTTATTCCAAAATTGATTAAATTCATTTTTTTCCCTCAACATTCTACAAACAATACCCCATAATGACGACGTGAAAGAAGTTCGTTTTGAAACCTTTGCAATTTATTAAAAAAAAAAAAAGAAACATGTACATAAGTATTCCCAGCCTTTGCCATGACACTCAAAATTGAGCTCTGATTCATCCTGTTCCCACTGATCATCCTTGAGATGTTTCCACAACTTGATTGGAGTCCACCTGTGGGACATTCTGTGGATTGGAGTCCACCTGTGGGACATTCTGTGGATTGGAGTCCACCTGTGGGACATTCAGTGGATTGGAGTCCACCTGTGGGACATTCAGTGGATTGGAGTCCACCTGTTGGACATTCTGTGGATTGGAGTCCACCTGTGGGACATTCTGTGGATTGGAGTCCACCTGTGGGACATTCTGTGGATTGGAGTCCACCTGTGGGACATTCTGTGGATTGGAGTCCACCTGTGGGACATTCTGTGGATTGGAGTCCACCTGTGGGACATTCTGTGGATTGGAGACCACCTGTGGGACATTCTGTGGATTGGAGACCACCTGTGGGACATTCTGTGGATTGGAGACCACCTGTGGGACATTCTGTGGATTGGACATGATTAGGAAAGGCATAAACCTGTCTATAGAAGGTCCCACAGGTAACAGTGCATGTCAGAGCACAAACCAAGCCATGAAGTCCAAGGAATTGTCCGTAGACCTCCGAGACAGGATTGTATCAAAGCACAGATCTGGGGAAAGATACAGAAAAATGTCTGCAGCATTGAAGGTCCCAATGAGCACAGTGGCCTCCATCATCCATAAATGGAAGAAGTTTGGAACCTCCAGGAATCTTCCTAGAATGGGCCGCCCGGCCAAAATGAGCGATTAAGGGAGAAGGGCCTTAGCCAGGGAGGAAACCAAGCACCCGATGGTCACTCTGAAAGAGCTCCAGCATTTCTCTGTGGAGAGAGGAGAACCTTCCAGAACAACCATCTCTGCAGCACTCCACCAATCAGGCCTGTATGGTAGAGACGGCCAGACGGAAGCCACTCCTCTGCTTTCTTACAGAAATATTTTATTTTAGACTCAGTAAGCCAATACTGGATCTCTGTGCTTCTCTATGCAATACAGGGCAATCACAGCTGGTGGGAGGGGCCAGCAGGATGTTGTACATTGTTTCCTAAAAACATCACGGCACTCTGCCTCAGTACTCCTCTCAAGAGCCCCCAGTCCTGATGCAAGCAGTGGGCTGGTTCTTGGGAGGAGCTATGCAAATATCAAAATGTTTTGATGTCTTGGGAGGAGCTATGCAAATATCAAAATGCCTTGATGTCTTGGGAGGAGCTATGCAAATATCAAAATGTTTTGATGTTGTGGGAGGAGCTACGCAAATATCAAAATGCATTGATGTCTTGGGAGGAGCTATGCAAATATCAAAATGCGTTGATGTTGTGGGAGGAGCTATGCAAATATCAAAATGCCTTGATGTCTTGGGAGGAGCTATGCAAATATCAAAATGCCTTGATGTCTTGGGAGGAGCTATGCAAATATCAAAATGCCTTGATGTCTTGGGAGGAGCTATGCAAATATCAAAATACCTTGATGTCTTGGGAGGAGCTATGCAAATATCAAAATGCCTTGATGTGTGTACGTCAATCTGGAGAAATGGGGGTTTCTAAGCAGGCTGCGTTTGAATGCAGACCACTCCAGGTAACGCCCACATGTGATGCTGAGCCCCTGTTATTGAAAGAACCAAAACTGAATGAAAGGGGAGTGGCCACATATAGTCAAGTTGGGAAGGAAAGTGCTAGATGATGTTGGACGTCCTCCAGCCGGGAAATGAGACGGAGCTCTCTCTGACTTGCCGCAGCTTCTAATGCACATTGTGAGAAGCTCACAGTGTGCTGGAAAATCAGAGGAAGCCATTTCAGTCCAGGAGACGAGCCGGTACACCTGTGCAAGACTGAAGGGGAGGAGCCGGTACACCTGTGCAAGACTGAAGGGGAGGAGCCGGTACACCTGTGCAAGACTGAAGGGGAGGAGCCGGTACACCTGTGCAAGACTGAAGGGGAGGAGCCAATACACCTGTGCAAGACTGAAGGGGAGGAGCCGGTACAACTGTGCAAGACTGAAGGGGAGGAGCCAGTACACCTGTGCAAGACTAAAGGGGAGGAGCCGATACGCCTGTGCAAGGATGAAGGGGAGGAGCCAGTACAACTGTGCAAGACTGAAGGGGAGGAGCTGGTACAACTGCGCAAGACTGAAGGGGAGGAGCCGGTACAACTGTGCAAGACTGAAGGGGAGGAGCCAGTACACCTGTACAAGACTGAAGGGGAGGAGCCGGTACACCTGTGCAAGGCTGAAGGGGAGGAGCCGGTACACCTGTACAAGACTGAAGGGGAGGAGCCGGTACAACTGTGCAAGACTGAAGGGGAGGAGCTGGTACAACTGTGCAAGACTGAAGGGGAGGAGCCGGTACAACTGTGCAAGACTGAATGGGAGGCTGGAGGGAGGTTTTAACTCTCTCATTTTACAAGATAATATCTGGCTTTGCAAAGGCATCAACTAGTGTGACTATTAAGAAATATATTAAATTTTTGTGTGTTTAGCTTTAAAATCAATGGTTAGACGAGTCAGGAACTATGGCGGGAAGACCCCATATGAAGCCAACAGTGACTCCTAATGTCAGTTTAGGGCGGAGTGGCCCCTCGTGATGTCTCCTATCGTGTTGGGAAGATCAGAAAGTTCCATCACTTTGCAGCTGCACCCCAGACTGAGCCAGGCGGCTGTTTATCACTCCCCCCCCCCTTCCTCCCCCAGCACTCCGTCCTCATTCTATTTTCTGTTTCTTTTTACCTGGCCGGGAACTGCGGCTGAATTTTAAAAACGAATCTCAGACAGACGAGAAAAATGTGTGTGTCAGAGCCGCGGCGTTCCCTTCTATCTCTGCCCCGGGCTCTGTTCTAAATGTAGCACTGATCAATGAGACTGTCCGCGTGCGGCTGCGGCTGGTGGGCCCGGGGGCAAGAGGCCACTCGCTGCCAGTCATGGCGGATCTGGAGACGGCGCTAAGAAGAGAGTGGCGGCCGCGTCTGATGTCAGTCCACCGCCAAAAAAAAGTCTCCAGTCAGTCAGCACAAAAAGCCTAATTAGACAGTTTCAGCTTTTTAGCAGAAAATCAGGATTTTGTTGCATACATTTACATATATAAAGCCAAAAGTATTGGGCCGCCAGCCTTTCCACGTACATGGACTGTAATGGCCCCCCAGTCTTAGTCCGTAGGGTTCAATATTGAGTTGGCCCCGCCCTTTCCACGCACATGACCTTTAATGACCCCTCCAGTCTTAGTCTGTAGGGTCCAATATAGAGTTGGCCCCGCCCTTTGCAGCTATAACAGCTTCAACTCTTCTGGGAAGGCCGTCCACAAGGTTTAGGAGGGTGTCTATGGGAAGGTTGGACCATTCTTCCAGAAGCACATTTGTCAGGTCAGGCACTGATGTCGGGGGAGGAGGCCTGGCTCGCAGTCTCCACTCTAATTCATCCCAAAGATGTTCTATGGGGTTGAGGTCAGGACTCTGTGCAGGACAGTCAAGTTCCTCCACCCCAAACTGGCTCCTCCATGTCTTTATGGACCTTGCTTTGTGCACTGGTGGGCAGTCATGTTGGAACAGGAAGGGGCCATCCCCAAACTCTTCCCACAAAGCTAGGAGCATGAAATTGTCCAAAATGTCTCCTTAACAGATCCCTTCTCTGGAACTAGGGGGCCAAGCCCAACCCCTGAAAAACAACCCCACACCATAATCCCCCCTCCACCAAACTTTACACTTGGCACAATGCAGTCAGGCAAGTACCGTTCTCCTGGCAACCACCAAACCCAGACACGGCCATCGGATTGCCAGACAGAGAAGAGTGATTGGTCACTCCAGAGAACACGTTTCCATTGCTCTAGAGTCCAGTGGCGGCGTGCTTTACACCACAGCATCCGACGCTTTGCATTGCACTTGGTGATGGAAGGCTTGGATGCAGCTGCTCGGCCATGGAAACCCATTCCATGAAGATCTCTATGCACTGTTGTTGGGCTCATCTGAAGGCCACACCAAGTTTGGAGGTCTTTAGCTATTGACTCTGCAGACAGTTGGCGACTTCTGCACACTGTGCGCTTCAGCATGCGCTGACCCCGCCCTGTCATGTGACGTGGCCTACCACTTGGTGGCTGAGTGGCTGTTGTTCCCAGTTGCTTCCACTTTGTTATAATCCCACTAACAGTTGAGCGTGGAATATTTAGTAGCCAGGAAATGTCACGGATGGACTTATTGCCCAGGTGGCCACCTATCACGGGACCACGCTTGGAGTCACTGAGCTCCTGAGAGCAACCCATTCTTTCACCAATGTTTGTAAAAGCAGTCTGCATGCCTAGGGGCTTGATTGTATACACCTGTGTCCATGGAGGGGATTGGAACACCTGAATCACATGATTGGGAGGGGATTGGAGCACCTGAATCACATGATTTGGAGGGCGGAGCCAATACTTTTACCAATATAGTGTGTGTATATATATATATATATATATATATATATAGTATAGTATAGTACAGGGGCGGACTGACAACTCATGGGGCCCCCGGGCAATAGAGGATCATTGGGCCCCTGTGTCCTTGCCCAAACTCAAAAAAGCCTATGAAAAAGGTACCAGGGGCATCTCATGGGGCCCCCTAGTGACCCCGGACCCTCAGGCAGTGCCCGAGTTTCCAAATGGTCAGTCCTCCCCTGGTATAGTATATAGAGGGATTTTTACCTAGGAGAATAGGCGCAGGTACTCCCCCAAGTCAAACCATTGGACCCGTTGCATCTCCCCCAAATCATCCCCTACACCAAGTATCATTTTGTGGTAATTTGTATGAAATTTGATAAAGAGAAAAGGAAAGACAGTAAAATAGATCCCCCGCAGCCCACAGCAATAGACCCTCCTATCAGTAATAGATCCCTCCCCAGTAAAAAATAAATTCTCCCCCCCCCGAAATAATAGACCTCCTTAGCAACAATAGACCCTCTCAGTAATACTAGATCCCCCCAGGAACAATGGCTCTCCCAACAATATTAGATCCTTTCAGCACATAATAGCTCATCCCCGGCAACAATAGTCACCCCGCCCCCATCAGCATTACTAAACCAAGTATCATTTTGTAATGATAAGTAATTTGTATGGAATTTGTTAATGATAACAAGATAAGCAATAAAATAAAGCCCATGCAGCCAGCAATAAAAGACCCCCAAGCAACACTAGATTCCCCAGCAACAATAGATCCAAGGGACTATGTACAGGGGTCGCAAGGGTCACAATTGCTGCTCCCTGTACACTAGGAGGGGCGGGGCGATGGCATATAGAAGAGCCAATGCTCTCCATTGTCCTCCTGTAGGCTTTCAGCAGTTTCAGGAGGAAAATGGAGAGGCTCGGTCAGGGGCGGACTGACAAGTCATGGGGCTCCCGGGCAATAGGGGATCATGGGGCCCCTGTGTCCTTGCCCACACTCAAACCACACCCAAAAAAAGCCTATAAAAAAGGTACCAGGGGCATCTCATGGGGCCCCCTACTGACCCTGGGCCCTCGGGCAGTGCCCGAGTGTTTGAATGGTCAGTCCACCCCTGGGCTCGGTAAAATAGATAACTATTAACATAAGATAACAAAGAAAACTAATTTGCCGCGTTTTTGATGCATTTTTCTTTTTTTTCTTGTTGCTAGGCAGCTTTTAAATGCAAAACGCATCAAAAACGTGGCAAAAATGCAGAACAAACGCAATACAGGCTTTTCTGCAGCATTCCCATTGAAGTCTGTAGAACCAAAAACGCAGTGTTTTGCGTTCAAAAAAGTCCCTGACCCTTTCCAGAAAATGCAGCGGGTCAAAACGTGGAGATGTGAACCTGTCCCATAGGAAATCCTAAATGGACTGTACTGCGTTTCGCGCGCACGCCCTTCCTTGTGGCCGTGGCAGCCAACCACCAGGTCCTGGCCGGTAATTACTCGCCGGCGCTTGGTGACTTCCGAGCATCTCCGATGGGGAGGAGGACTGTGTTGTTTACTAACAGTCCTCCTCCCTGTCAGCTCCAATGCAATGCACATCATAGCCATCCAGAACAGTGTGCTTACAGTGAAGCACACAGCCCCCGCACCCCAGCCCCACCCCCCCTCCCCCGCTCCCCCAGTAAAACACTCCCTGCACAGTTGATCGCCTCTCATGTTAACCCCTTCCTGCCCAGTACCATTAGTACAGTGTCGGTGCTTTTTATTAGCACTGATCACTGTATTGGTGTCACCGGGGATGTCAGTGACCCCAAGTCAGATCCCCCCCCCCCCCAGTGTCAGAATGCCCGCCGCAGTCCTGCTATAAGTCGCTGATCGCCACCATTACTAGTAAAAAAAAAATTCCAGCATCTATACCGCCATTTGTAGATGCTATAACTTTCACATAAACCAATTAATTTACACATATTGGGATTTTTTTTTTAGCAAAGACACGGAGCAGAATACATTTTGGCTGAAATTTATGCCGAAATTAGATTTTTTATATTTTTTTAATGGACAAAAGTCTAAAATATAGTTTTTTTCTCAAAATTGTCAGTCTTTTTTTTATAGCGCAAAAAATTAAAACTGCACAGGCGATCAAATAGCACCGAAAGAAAACTGAATTTGTGGGAAAAAAAAGAACGTAAATTTAATTTGGGTGCAGCGCTGCACGACCGCGCAAAGTAATGTAGTGCCGTAATATTAAAGATGGCCTGGTCAGGAAGGGGGGGGGGGGGGGTAAATCCTCAGGACAGCATCAGTTTGTGTTTCAATACAAAATAAGAAAAAACAAATAAATAAATATGTGAACAAATGATCAAATCAACAAATATTATGTATCTATTGAATCTGCTATGTCTTCAAAAGTAACATCATTATTATTATTATTATTATTTATTATACCAGATTTATATTATTATTATTATACAGAATTTATATTATTATTATTATACAGGATTTATATTATTATTATTATTATTATTATTATTAATAACATTCAGGATTTATATTATTATTAACATTATTATTATTCAGGATTTATATCAATATTATTATTCAGGATTTATATTATTATTATTATACAGGATTTATATTATTATTATTCAGGATTTATATTATTATACACAATTTATATTATTATTATTCAGGATTATTATTATTTTTAATATTATTATTATTATAATACAGGATTTATATTATTATTATTATACAGGATTTCTATTAACCATTTCAATACCGGGCAATTTTACACCTTCCTGCCCCCAGGCCATTTTTCACGTTTCAGCGCTCTCACACTTTGAATGACAATTGCGCGGTCATACAACATTGTACCCAAACTAAAATTTTATCATTTTCTTCACACAACTAGAACTTTCTTTTGGTCATTTTTAATCACCGCTGGGGTTTTTATTTTTTGCTAAATTAACAAAAAAAGACCAAAAAGTTTGAAAAAAAAACACGTTTTTCTTTGTTTCTGTTATAAAAGTTTACAAATAAATAATTGTTCTTCATAAATTTAGGCCGAGATGTATTCTGCTACATGTCTTTGGTGAAAATAACCCAAATTAGGATGTATTATTTAGTCTGTAGGAAAGTTATAGAGTTCCCAAACTATGGTATAGATCTGAATATTGATCAATCCTGAAGTACTGACGGCCAATCTAATTTCTTGAGGTCCAAGAATGTCAGAACAGTACAGATATCCCCCCAAACGTCAGGACGGTACAGATATCCCCCAAATGTCAGGACAGTACAGATATCCCCCAAATGTCAGGACAGTACAGATATCCCCCAAATGTCAGGACAGTACAGATATCCCCCAAATGTCAGAACAGTACAGATATCCCCCAAATGACCCCTTTTTGCAGAGTAGACAGTCCGACGTACTTCATAAGAGGAATGGCAAGTATTTTGAAGTTGTATTTTTCTTGTCATAATTTTTCGGAAAATGAAAAAAAAAAAATATTTTCACTATACTGTCACCAGTGCAGTGCAGCGTCATCATATAACTGGCATGGTGGTGATCAGGGACAGTGACTGGTGACAGTATGAAAAAAAAAATATATATATATTTTTATTATTATTTTTAATTTTTTATTAATTTTTTTTTATTTTTTTAAGATTTTTTTTCAGATTTTGCTATGACCAAAGTAGTACAATGTTACCATAGTAACATTGTACTACTTTGGAGAAGTTATCAGTATTTTATTTTTTATTTTTTTTACACAATTTGCTTATAGCAAAGAATTACTTTGCTATAAGCAAGCATTTACCTGAATGACATCGATTCATTCAGGTTTTTTTTTGTGCTTAGCTGTGATTTGGCCACAGCTAATCACATGACATGTGCATGTGACCTGTTGTGACCATTCACAGCTAGGCACTAGCAGGGGCGGAATGACAACTCATGGGGCCCCCGGGCAATAGCAGATCATGGGGCTCCTGTGTCCTTGCCCAAACTCAAAAAAGCCTATGAACAAGGTACCAGAGGCATCTCATGGGGCCCCCTACTGACCCCGGGCCCTCGGGCAGTGCCCAAGTTTCCAAATGGTCAGTCCGCCCCTGGGCACTAGTATACAATGGATGGCATGAATGAAGCCATCCATTGTATACAACTGTCATGTGACCTGCTGTGATTGGTCACAGCAGGTCACATGGTACTGGCAACGGGGGCCGGTACTCAGATCTGTCATCGGCCGTGTCCGAGGTATTATTATTATTATTATTATTATTATTATACAGGATTTATATTATTATTATTATTATACAGGATTTATATTATTATTATTATACAGGATTTACATTATTATTATTATTATTATTATTATACAGGATTTATATTATTATTATTATTATTATTATTATACAGGATTTATATTATTATTATTATTATTATTATAATACAGGATTTATTATTATTATCATTATTATTATTATTATACAGGATTTATATTATTATTATTATTATACAGAATTTATATTACTATTATTATTATAATACAGGATTTATATTATTATTATTATACAGGATTTATATTACTATTATTATTATTATACAGGATTTATATTATTATTATTATTATACAGAATTTATATTACTATTATTATTATTATACAGGATTTATTATTATTATTATTATTATTATTATACAGGATTTATATTATTATTATACAGGATTTATATTATTATTATATAGGATTTATATTATTATTATTATTATACAGGATTTATATTATTATTAATAGGATTTATATAGCACCAACAGTTTTCTCAGCGCTTTAAAATATAACGGGAACAATACAGTTCAATACTAGAGGGATAGGAGGGGCCCTGATCCTAGAAGCTTACAATCTAAGAGACATTGAGCTTTACGTTTATTTCCGCATGACTCGTTTACTTCACTTTTTTTAATGAACTAATGTTCCACTTTAATCTCGGCCGCGCTGGGAATGTTGAGGGGTTTTTTTTTCTTCATAAAGAATTCTTGGAAGAAGAAATCAGTGTTTACTGGAAGGAGATCTGCAGGAGCTGCACTGCGAAGTATTGAGTGGAGAACACAAAACACACAACCTGCTGACCCGGAATCCCGGCCTGCAGACTCTGATTCAACACTAATTAAGTGTATGTTAAGAAGGGTCTCGTTAGGATTGATGAAGGGAACGGCAATGCTGCCTCTGTACAATCTGCTGAGTGGAGCCGGAACAAAGCTATCAGAAAAAAAAAAAAATAGAAAAAGCTTTCCTTAAAGGATAAGCCCATTCAACAACAATATTTTGTCTCTTAGTAGGGAAAAAAAAGAGTCGCCCTCCACCCTCAGGTCCTTCTAGAAGGTCCCATAGTGAGATCTCCTTAGTGACATTTGTAGCTCTGATCTCCAAATCTTTTATTATTATTATACAGGATTTATATATTATTATTATTATTATACAGGATTTATGACGCCAACAGTTTGCTCAGCGCTGTACAATATATAGGGGGACAATACAGCAACAATACAGTGCAATACAAGAGGGAAAGGAGGACCTGATCCTGGGAGCTGACAATCTAAGAGGGAGGGGCTGGTGGTACAAAAGGTAATAACTGTGGGGGATGGAGTGGTAGGAGAAGTAGAAGATTCCATTATTAGCTGAGGGCAGGATAGGCTTCCCTGAAGAGATCGGTTTTCAGAGATCGCCTAAAAGTGAGCAGAGTAGGCGATAGTCTGATAAATTGGGGTAGAGAGTTCCAGTGGAATGGGGGAAGCTCTGGAGAAGTCCTGGAGATGAGCATGGGAGGAGGAGACAAGGGAGCTAGAGAGCAGGAGAGGAGAGAACGGTTTGGGTGATATTTGGAGACAAGATCGGTGATGTAATTTGGGGCGGAGTTATAAATGGCTTTATATGTTATTGTTAATGTTTTGAGTTTTCTCCGTTGGGCCATGGGAAGCCAGTGGAGGGATTGGCAGAGAGGGGTGGATGACACTGAGTGGAGGTCAGTGGAGGGATTGGCAGAGAGGGGTGGAGGACACTGAGTGGAGGTCAGTGGAGGGATTGGCAGTGAGGGATGGAGGACACTGAGTGGAGGTCAGTGGAGGGATTGGCAGAGAGGGGTAGAGGACACTGAGTGGAGGTCAGTGGAGGGATTGGCAGAGAGGGGTGGAGGACACTGAGTGGAGGCCAGTGGAGGGATTGGCAGAGAGGGGTGGAGGACACTGAGTGGAGGTCAGTGGAGGGATTGGCAGAGAGGGTGGAGGACACTGAGTGGAGGTCAGTGGAGGGATTGGCAGAGAGGGGTGGAGGACACTGAGTGGAGGTCAGTGGAGGGATTGGCAGAGAGGGGTGGAGGACACTGAGTGGAGGCCAGTGGAGGGATTGGCAGAGAGGGGTGGAGGACACTGAATGGAGGCCAGTGGAGGGATTGGCAGAGAGGGGTGGAGGACACTGAGTGGAGGCCAGTGGAGGGATTGGCAGAAAGGGGTGGAGGACACTGAGTGGAGGCCAGTGGAGGGATTGGCAGAGAGGGGTGGAGGACACTGAGTGGAGGCCAGTGGAGGGATTGGCAGAGAGGGATGGAGGACACTGAGTGGAGGCCAGTGGAGGGATTGGCAGAGAGGGATGGAGGACACTGAGTGGAGGCCAGTGGAGGGATTGGCAGAGGGGGGTGGCAGATACAGAACGGTTAGTAAGGTGGATGAGTCTGGCAGCAGCATTCATGATAGACTGCAGAGGGGATAGCCTGCGATGAGGTCGGCCAATGAGGAGCTATATATATATTTTTTCTATTTGAAATGTATAGGAAACTGAGAGTCCAGTAATGATACAATTGTCAACCAGTGGAAGAAACGGACCAGCTCGGAGCCCCTGTGTGTGAGCATGGATTTGATGAAAGGACTGTCACAGAGCGTGAGCTGCCCAGGTTAGTGCCCAGCAGATTAGGAGGATAGAGACTGCGGTTACATAGTTAGTCTGGCTGAAAAAAGACAAAAGTCCATCCAGTTCAACCATAAAAAAAATCCAGAATTTTAAGACAAAGATCCAAGTGGAATAGCTGAATCAAAAACCAAATGTCAGGATCGAGGTCAGGCTTGGAGACCAGTAGCTATAGCAGTGCTATGTATGCTATATGTTACAGTTATGCGGTTTTAAATGTTTTAATGTTTATTACTACATCTAATGACGTTACCTCTATTGTTTTTATTGGCATGTTCTGATGACACCTCTGCCCCTCCTCCTGTCCTGGGACTGCCCAACCCAGGTGGGAGGGTCTATGTCAGGGTCCTGTCCACGACAGAAGTTCTGGAAGATCTGGCATTTCTGCCAGTACTCTGCATGGCCGCAGAAGTACACATCAGCCTCAGTTTGGTGCCAGACGGCCTTTATAAGGAGGCTCATCACTTTCTCAAGTTGCTGGATGATCTCTAGCTCCCTGTGTCCTGTTCCTGTAACTTTGGCCCGTGATTTCTTGTTCCCGACTCGGCTTGCTCCTGGACCTGTCTACTCTGCTTTACCCCTAATCTGACCTCGGCTTGGCTTACAGATACTCTCTCTCACTCCTCTGTGTATGACCTCGGCTATCCCATCTGACTACGTCCGCTCTGATTCCCACCTGGTACCTGACCTTGGCTTGAACCAACTACTGAGTAAACATCTAAATCCCGGAAGGGCTTGCATACCACGCACAGGCGTCTCCTGTCTGCAGACCTATCTCCGTGCACCAGCTGTGCTTCTGAGTGGACCACCACCCAGCACTCCTACAGGCAACTTGTGCAACTTTGGGCCTGACTCCCGCTGTCCCACTCTCAGGGGAGTCCGGAACTTAGCCGCAAGGAAAGCCCTCTCTCCATTGGCCTCCATCACCAGGTACGTGATAGTCTAATTTCAGTCCCATGGTATATTTGGAAGAGGGCACTCACTGTTTAGTTAGCTCTGATGAAGAAGGGACTCCCTTTGAAACGCGTCAGCCTTACTTTGAGAGTCTGTCCCCGTGATGAGACTCACACTGGTTTCACACTCCTGGAGTTCCGTTGAGGATCTTATACGCTTGTTATACTTCTCTGTTTTGTTCAGTATATTTCTTTACTCAATAAAATCACATTTTCCTGAGATAATGCGCAAGGTTGGCACGCTTTCTTTTTGTTTGGTCGGGCTCTCCCAGCCTTGTTTAGAGCCGCACAACCGTTTATGCATTGGTGGACGAAATTTCCACAAGTTCCTTTTCCATCCATCCACCCTTGCTCTGGGTCATAGAGTGCAGGAGGTGTTGTTTTTGTTTCCACTGAAAAAAGACAAAAGTCCATCCAGTTCAACCATAAGAAAATCCAGAATCTTAAGACAAAGATCCGAGTGGAATAGCTGATTCAAAAACCAAATGTCAGGATCGAGGTCAGGCTTGGAGACCAGTCGTTATAGCAATGTTGAGGCTCCAACCAACCAGCCGCATAAGTATACAAGTAGGTCACCCTGGCAGATGACACGGGCTCGCCCAAGGTGTGGGGGTCTAAGCACTAACTGGTATTCCCCAGAGCTCCTGATGGTGGAGATTGGTTTTTCTGTGTGTTAGTACCAGGTGATAAAACAGGTAGCAGAAGCTTAGTAGAGGAACAAGTCAAAAGTCGGTAACAAATGGTAGTGGAGATAAGGACAGCTGCAGGTACACAAAGAAGCAAGATATCAGCTAGATCAGGGGTGTCAGCCTGGCAGCCCTCCAGCTGTTGCAAAACTACAAATCCCATCATGCCTCTGCCTTTCGAAGTCATGCTTGTAACTGTCAATCTTGCAATGCCTCATGGGACTTATAGTTTGGCAACAGCTGGAGGGCCGTCAGCTTGACACCCGTGGGCTAGAGCAGGGGCGGATTGACAACTCATGGGGCCCCCAAAATCACCAAGTTTTGTGATCACACCAGAGTCCCCCCAAATCACAGAGCCCCCTTTGGAGTGCCCCCCAGTTACACAGTGCCCTCTCCAGAGTCCTATCTTTTAGCTCAAGCAGTACAGCAGAGGGCAGGAGGTGAAGGAGATCTAGAGGAGACAGATTTCCATCCTCATCTGAATGCTGGGACCAGGGGTGGAATGACAACTCATAGGGCCCCCGGGCAATAGGGGATCATGGGGCTCCTGTGTCCTTGCCCAAACTCAAAAAAGCCTATGAAAAAGGTACCAGGGGCATCTCATGGGGCCCCCTACTGACCCCGGGCCTTCGGGCAGTGCCCAAGTTTCCAAATGGTTAGTCCACCCCTGGGCTAGAGAGACCACAATAATCTGGCAAACAAGAAGTACAAATGCCTGATTTAAATAGGAAGATCATGGAAGGAGCAAGGAGTTCAGGGTTCACCAGAAACAAGGTACAAGGTAAGATTATCCAAAGGTTTAGATAGGATATAGTCCAGCACCCAGGTGGCTCAGCAAGGAGAGTTCCTGCAGGATGCAGCAGAGGTCGTAGGTTCAGATCCTGGTCCTGACACCAAATATAGATGAGCAAAGTTGAGTACAGCAACAATGGCAGGAACAAGGCCCTCTGAAAACCAAGTTGAGGATACCAAAGTGCTTCCCACCTTCACCAGCCGCAACACACATACAGTGGTACCTGAAAAACCAAACTGGATAGGGGCACCCCTTTTAATTATAACCCCCAACATTATATGGACAATCTGGTGCGTCCCCAAGAGCACTGTATGGCAAGCGGTTTGTGAAGTACTGACCATCACAACTACATGAGCTTGGTGGACATCCCATTGCAAAACTATGACCATTAATATGGAGTTGCCCCCTCTCCTTTGTGGCTACAACAATCTCTACTCTCCTGGGAAGACTTTACACAAAGTATTGGGATGTGTCAGTGCACATTTGTACCATTAGTGAGGTCAGGTGCACATTTCCAACCAGCCTTACAATTCATCTCAAGGGTGTTCAATGAGGTTGAGGTCAGGGCTTTGTACAGGACACTTGAGTTCCTCAGCATCAAATTGGTGAAACCATGCCTTTTTTGGAGTTGGCTTTTACACCAAACCGGTCCCACAAGGTTGGAAGAGCACAATTGTCTACAGTCTTTGGAGGGTGTTTGTGGGAACTTGGTCTCAGTTCTGAGGTCAGGTACTGATGGTGGATGAGAAGACCTGGCGCACAGTCAAGGTTAAAATCGATCCCAAAGGTGTTCATTAGGGTTGAGGTTCAAAAGTGTTCAGTAGGGTTGGGATACAAAGGTGTTCAAAAGAGTTGAGGTCAGAGCTCTGTGCAGGACACTTGATTTCCTCCACACCATACTGGTCAAAACATGTCTTTATGGAGCTGGCTTTGTACACAGGGGCACAGTCATGGTGGAATAGAAAAGCGTCTTCACCAAACTGTTACCACAAGGTTGAAAGAGCACAATTGTCTACAGTCTTTGGAGGGTGTCTGTGGGAACATGGTCTCATTTGTGAGGTCAGGTACTGATGGTGGATGAGAAGAATCAGGGTTCAAATTGACCCCAAAGGTGTTCATTAGGGTTGAGGTTCAAAAGTGTTCAGTAGGGTTGGGATTCAAAGGTGTTCAAAAGGGTTGAGGTCAGAGCTCTGTGCAGGACACTTGATTTCCACCACACCAAACTGGTCAAAACATGTCTTTATGGAGTTGCCCCCTCTCCTTTGTGGCTACAACAATCTCCACTCTCCTGGAAAGACTTTACACAAAGTATTGGGGTGTGTCAGTGCACATTTGTACCATTAATGAGGTCAGGTGCAGATTTCCAACCAGCGTTACAATTCCTCTCAAGGGTGTTTAGTAAGGTTGAGGTCAGGGTTTTGTGCAGGACATTTGATTTCCTCCACACAAAACTGGTCAAAACATGTCTTTATGGAGCTGGCTTTGTACACAGGGGCACAGCCATGGCGGAATAGAAAAGCGTCTTCATCAAACTGTTACCACAAGGTTGGAAGAGCACAATTGTCTACAGTCTTTGGAGGGTGTCTGTGGGAACATGGTCTCATTTGTGAGGTCAGGTACTGATGGTGGATCAGAAGAATCAGGGTTCAAACTGACCCCAAAGGTGTTCATTAGGGTTGAGGTTCAAGTGTTTAGTAGGCTTGGGATCCAAAGGTGTTCAAAAGGGTTGAGGTCAGAGCTCTGTGCAGGACACTTGATTTCCTCCACACCATACTGGTCAAAACATGTCTTTATGGAGCTGGCTTTGTACACAGGGGTACAGTCATGGTGGAATAGAAAAGCGTCTTCACCAAACTGTTACCACAAGGTTGGAAGAGCACAATTGTCTACAGTCTTTGGAGGGTGTCTGTGGGAACATGGTCTCATTTGTGAGGTCAGGTACTGATGGTGGATGAGAAGAATCAGGGTTCAAACTGACCCCAAAGGTGTTCATTAGGGTTGAGGTTCAAAAGTGTTTAGTAGGCTTGGGATCCAAAGGTGTTCAAAAGGGTGCACAGTCATGGTGGAATAGAAAAGCGTCTTCATCAAACTGTTACCACAAGGTTGGAAGAGCACAATTGTCTAAAATGTCTTCTCTGGAAACCCCTGATCACTATTTGGAGGGGGCTCTGCATACCTTCGGCCTTCTAGTGTACATACTGTATATATACAGTGGGGATCGAAAGTTTGGGCACCCCAGCTAAAAATTTGTATTATTGTGCATAAAGAAGCCAAGGAAAGATGGAAAAATCTCCAAAAGGCATCAAATTACAGATTAGACATTCTTATAATATGTCAACAAAAGTTAGATTTTATTTCCATCATTTACACTTTCAAAATAACAGAAAATAAAAAAATGGCGTCTGCAAACGTTTGGGCACCCTGCAGAATTTATAGCATGCACTGCCCCCTTTGCAAAGCTGAGACCTGCCAGTGCCATGGATTGTTCTCAATCATCATCTGGGAAGACCAGGTGATGTCAATCTCAAAGGTTTTAAATGTCCAGACTCATCTGACCTTGCCCCAACAATCAGCACCATGGGTTCTTCTAAGCAGTTGTCTAGAAAACTGAAACTGAAAATAGTTGACGCTCACAAAGCTGGAGAAGGCTATAAGAAGATAGCAAAGCGTTTTCAGATGTCAATATCCTCTGTTCGGAATGTAATTAAGAAATGGCAGTCATCAGGAACAGTGGAAGTTAAAGCAACATCTGGAAGACCAAGAAAGATATCAGACAGAACAGCTCGCAGGATTGTGAGAAAAACAATTCAAAACCCACGTTTGACTGCACGATCCCTCCAGAAAGATCTGGCAGACACTGGAGTTGTGGTACACTGTTTCCACTATAAAGAGATACTTGTACAAATATGGTCTTCATGGAAGAGTCATCAGAAGAAAACCTCTTCTACGTCCTCACCACAAAAATCATTGTTTGAACTTTGCAAATGAACATATAGACAAGCCTGATGCATTTTGGAAACATGTTCTGTGGAGCGATGAGGTTAAAATTGAACTTTTTGGCCGGAATGAGCAAAGGTACGTTTGGAGAAGAAGGGGCACAGAATTTATTGAAAAGAACCTCTGTCCAACTGTTAAGCATGGGGTTGGATCAATCATGCTTTGGGGTTGTGTTGCAGCCAGTGGCACAGGGAACATCTCACGAGTAGAAGGAAAAATGGATTCAATAAAATTTCAGCAAATTTTGGATGGTAACTTGATGCCATCTGTGAAAAAGCTGAAGTTAAAGAGAGGATGGCTTCTACAAATGGATAATGATCCTAAACACACCTCGAAATCCACGGGGGATTACATCAAGAGGCGTAAACTGAAGGTTTTGCCATGGCCTTCACAATCTCCTGACCTCAACATAATTGAAAATCTATGGATAGACCTTAAAAGAGCCGTGCGTGACAGACAGCCCAGAAATCTCAAAGAACTGGAAGACTTTTGTAAGGAAGAATGGGCAAAGATACCTCAAACAAGAATTGAAAGACTCTTGGCTGGCTACAAAAAGCGTTTACAAGCTGTGATACTTGCCAAAGGGGGCAGTACAAGATATTAACTCTGCAGGGTGCCCAAACTTTTGCAGACGCCATTTTTTTGTTTTCTGTTATTTTGAAAGTGTAAATGATGGAAATAAAATCTAACTTTTGTTGACATATTATAAGAATGTCTAATCTGTAATTTGATGGTTTTTGGAGATTTTTCCATCTTTCCTTGGCTTCTTTATGCACATTAATACAAATTTTTAGCTGGGGTGCCCAAACTTTCGATCCCCACTGTAGATTCTTCCTAATTAGAAACTGGCACAGAGTTGCTAAAAGTGAAAGTCACAAATATTATGATTGAACTGTGACAGATTTGTAGGTCAGATACCCTCTCAACTCACAGAGAATTGCACGGACATCAAAAGGGCGTTTCATCGCTCGCTCACTTAGCAGCCCCGATGAGTTCAACTTCTAAGCTTCCTAATTAACGTCCCATTGTCAGAGAAGCGCCTCTGAGTGGGTTATATTTTTCGCCTTTGCTGGAAAACTTGTTGCCTTATCATAATTTGTAGCCTAATTCCTCGCAGTGAGCGTCTAAGTGATGCTTCGCAATATCAATACACATCATTAATTTTAATGAGAGAGCTGCAGAGGATACAAAGGAAAGTCAGCTGGGTTATTTTTCTCTTTCAGGCAGTCAGAAAAGGGATGTAAGGAGCTGTGGGCAAGTAAGTGTTGGGATTAAAGTAGAACTTTGGTCAGAAGAAAGAAAAGTCTTTTCAAGCTGGAATGCTGGCTGTTGTCTAGCCCTAAAATTCCTTCTTCGTACACGCACCAAACTGACGATTAACGTCTGCTTTACTAAAGAGCAAAATGTCTTTTTCTGAGTGTCAGGAACAGGGGCGGGCTGACCATTCGAGCCATCAGGCACTGCCCGAGGGCCCGGGATCAGTAGGGGGCCCCATGAGATGCCCCTGGAACCTTTCATAGGCTTTTTCATAGGCTTTTTTGGGTGTGGTTTGAGTGTAGGTGAGGACACAGGGGCCCCATGATCCCCTATTGCCCCGGAGCCCCATGAGCTCTCAGTCCGCCCCTGGTCAGGAATATCATGTGAAAGGTCATGTCAACCATAAGGCTTATGAATTTGTACGTTTTCAGGGATGGGAGCACATACATGTATAGAAATGTGGCATACAATGGTGTTTATGAGATGCATGGGCATGTCCAACACGGGTTCTGGCATCTAGTGGGCTATTCAAAGCTGACCCCTGCATGAGATCATTGTTAAATGGTCTTTCAGATGATCCTCAACCTGCTTGACCCTGATATTGACCCTGATTTCCTCTGACCTGCACCTGGACAATCCTTGCCTGTCTCTGTTTTCTGCCTGGGCTCTTGATTGTTGATCGAGTCTGTACCTTGCTGCCCACATGTTGCCAACCTCTGCTGACCCCTGACCTTGATTCTGCTGATGATTTGGTGCCTTCATGCTTGACTGTTACTGAACTCGGCTTGTGACCTGACTCTGGTCTCTACTGGACTTTGTGTATTCTGGGTGCTCTCACATGTTTGTCCAGCGCCCAGGGCAAGAATGCAGAACTGCAGCCTCCTCCCCTGCCCATTTGATGCCAGCACTCCCAAGTCTTTAATTCCAGCTTCCTGGCACCTGAGCCCTTCCATTGCCCTTGCAGTCCCTGTCCCAACTTTCAGAGGTGCTTGGATGGGAACTGTGCAAGTGGTTGCCCTCTTCATTTCAAGTTCCTCCTACAGGTACATGACACGGCCAGTAACGGAACAGGTTCATCCAGCACCCAGGGCAAGAATGCAGAACTGCACCCCCTCCCCTGCTGCTAATGCATGCCGTAGAATAGGTGTACCACCCTTGCTCTAGTTGCACATGGTAAGCATGAAGTATGCACTCCACATGTGTAGGTAAGTGCTTGCTTTCTTAAAAGCTACAAGGTCGTTCCACATGCAAAGCGTGTTTTTTGTGTTGGCTGTGGGTGGATGGGATGGAGAGTGGGCATGTTGGAGCTCAGTGTGACAGCAATAGCTGTCAGAGCAGACATGTGGTGCATGACCGCGCAGTTGTCAGTTAAACTAGCGCTGTGCTGAATAGCAAAAAAAACAAAAATAGCTCATGAAGGGGATAAAACCTTCTGGAGCTCACGTGGGGTAGTGCAGGTCAAAGGAATGGCCTGAAATCCTACTGCACTTGGATCACAAATGAATCACACCGGAAAGTACAGCATGTTCCTGTGCCATTCGTAGTGTGAACCATTATTATTTCAACTCTTTTTTTTTTATTTGTTCATTATTTCTTTGTCACTTTTAAAAAGTGACAAAGAAATGTATTTATTTATTTCCTTCTTTCTTTTTCTTTCTTTCTTTTTTTTTTCTCTTTATTTATATATTTATCATATCTCCTTCCTTCCTTCCTTACTTCCTTCCTTGCTCTTTCTTTTCTTTCCTTTTTTTTTCTTTTGTCTTTTCTTTCCTTTCTTTCCTCTTCTTTCCTTCCTTCCAATGGGGCTCTTAAAAAACTGTAAAAAATAATGTTAAAAAAAAATTTAATAAACTACTGACACCAGTGACAGAGCTAACAGGGCCACAAGTGCTACCGGGCCCTGGTGTTCCAACCACCACTGGGCTTAGAGGGAAGGGCCCCGGCTGGGAGTCAGGGGGGCCTTTCATGGTTTCTTGCAATGGGGCCCTGAAGGTTCTAGTTATGCCACTGGTGACCAGAACCCTGTTTGCTCCTCAGAGGAGCAGCATGTTTAGACACACAATTAAATATTTCTATCTCGTATCTATCTATCCATCCATCCATTTATCTATTTATCTTTATTCATATAATATTCATCATTTCTTTCTTTCTACCAATAACAGTACTCTTTCTTTCTTTCTTCCAATAATAATACTCTCTTTCTTCTTTCTTTCTTTCTTTCTTTATTTCTTTCTCAGTACTCTTTCTTTCTTTCTTTCTACCAATAACAGTACTCTTTTTTTCTCTTTCTTTCTTTCTTTCTTTCTTTCTTTCTTTCTTTCTTTCTTTCTTTCTTTCTTTCTTTCTTTCTCTCTCTTTCTTCCAATAACAGTACTCTTTCTTTCTTTCTTTCTATAACAGTACTCTTTCTTTCTTTCTTTCTTCCAATAATAATACTCTCTTTCTTTCTTTCTTTCCTTCCTTCCTACCTTCCTTCCTTCCTTCCTTCCTTCCAATAATACTCTCTTTCTTTCTTTCTTTCCTTCCTTCCTTCCTTCCTTCCTTTCTTCCAATAATAATACTCTCTTTCTTTCTTTCTTTCTTTCTTTCTTTCTTTCTTTCTTTCTTTCTTTCTTTCTTTCTTTCTTTCTTTCTTTCTTTCCTTCCTTCCTTCCTTCCAATAATAATACTCTCTTTCTTCTTTCTTTCTTTCTTTCTTTCTCAGTACTCTTTCTTTCTTTCTTTCTTTCTTTCTACCAATAACAGTACTCTTTTTTTCTCTTTCTTTCTTTCTTTCTTTCTTTCTTTCTTCCTTTCTCTTTCTTCCAATAACAGTACTCTTTCTTTCTTTCTTTCTATAACAGTACTCTTTCTTTCTTTCTTTCTTCCAATAATAATACTCTCTTTCTTTCTTTCTTTCTTTCTTTCTTTCTTTCTTTCTTTCTTTCTTTCTTTCTTTCTTTCTTTCTTTCTTTCTTTCTGTCTTTCTCTTTCTTCCAATAACAGTACTCTTTCTTTCTTTCTTTCTTTCTTTCTATAACAGTACTCTTTCTTTCTTTCTTTCTCTTTCTTTCTTTCTTTCTTTCTTTCTTTCTTTCTTTCTTTCTTTCTTTCTTTCTTTCTTTCTTTCTTTCTTTCTTTCTTTCTTTCTTTCTCTTTCTTCCAATAACAGTACTCTTTCTTTCTTTCTTTCTTTCTTTCTTTCTATAACAGTACTCTTTCTTTCTTTCTTTCTTTCTTTCTGTCTTTCTCTTTCTTCCAATAACAGTACTCTTTCTTTCTTTCTTTCTTTCTTTCTTTCTTCCAATAATAATACTCTCTTTCTTTCTTTCTCTTTCTTTCTTTCTTTCTCTTTCTTTCTTTCTGTCTTTCTCTTTCTTCCAATAACAGTACTCTCTTTCTTTCTTTCTTTCTTTCTTTCTTTCTTTCTTTCTTTCTTTCTTTCTATAACAGTACTCTTTCTTTCTTTCTTTCTTCCAATAATAATACTCTTTCTTTCTTTCTTTCTTTCTTTCTTTCTTTCTTTCTTTCTTTCTTTCTTTCTTTCTTTCTTTCTTTCTTTCTTTCTTTCTTTCCTTCTTTCTTTCTTTCCTTCTCTTTCTTTCTTTCTTTCTTTCTTTCTTTCTTTCTTTCTTTCTTTCTTTCTTTCTTTCTTTCTTTCTTCCTTTCTTTCTGTCTTTCTCTTTCTTCCAATAACAGTACATGTCACAGAACATGTGACAGAACAATACCAATACAATGCAAAACATGAGGGGATTGAGGGCCCTGCTCTTTGGAGCTTACAATCTAGGAGGGAGGGGATGGTGGCACAGGAGGAGATAGCTGTGGGGGATGGAGTGGTAGGAAGAGTGGAGGAGGTCGGCAGGTTAGCAGGGGGTGAGGTAGGCTTCCCTGAAGAGGTGGGTTTTCAGGGTGCGCCTAAAGGAGAGGAGAGTAGGTGATAATCTGATGGGTTGGGGCAGGGAGTTCCAGAGGATGGGTGACACCCTGGAGAAGTCCTGGAGGCGGGTATGGGAGGAGGAGACCAGGGAACTACAGAGAAGGAGGTCTTGTGAGGAGCGGAGTGTGTGTGTTGGGTGGTACTTGGATATTAGGTCAGTGATGTAGTTCGGGGCAGTATGGTGGACGGCTTTGTACGTCAGTGTTAGGATTTTGAATTTGATCCGTTGCGCAATTGGAAGCCAGTGGAGGGATTGGCAGAGGGGGGTGGTGGAAACGGAGCCCAACCCCTCTCAACCCCCCACCTCATCCCACATCAGACTGGATGTCGCTCCACTTCCCTAAACCAAACCTCTCCAAAACCGAGTTTCTTGTCTTCCCCCCAACCCGGACACCACCCCACATTGACTTCTCCGTCACATCCAACAACGCCACCATCAAACCCGCCCCGCAGGCCAGAGTACTTGGTGCCATTCTGTATTTTCTGTATTTTCTTCTCCTTTCTCTTTCTTTCTTTCTTTCTTTCTTTCTATAACAGTACTCTTTCTTCCAATAATAATACTCCCTTTATTCTTTCTTTCTTTCTTTCTTTCTTTCTTTCTCAGTACTCTTTCTTTCTTTTTTTCTTTCTACCAATAACAGTAATCTTTTTTCTCTCTTTCTTTCTTTCTTTCCTTCCTTCCTTCCTTCCTTCCTTCCTTCCTTCCTTCCTTCCTTCTTTCTTTCTTCCTTTTCTTTCCATCCTTCCAAGGGGCTTTTAAAAAAAACTGTAAAAAATAATATTTAAAAAAAACCACAGGTCTGCGAAAAAAAATTTTCAAGAGCTGTTTTGGTTATTCCACGGAATCTTTATGTTTTTTGGTGCGCTGAATCCGAAAATGACCTCCATTTTGTCATAGGACATCACGTTTCCTGACAATTTAGGTAACTATGTTAAATAAGGCAATACCTCAAAATAAATGGAAATAGACTTATAAAATTAAAGTTTTATTACAATTTTTTTCATGAAAATCCTTTTTTGAACTGAAATGAGCTCCCCTACACACACTAAACTCGATTCTTCTTCCCTGTGAGGCTCCTCTTGGTGCATTTACGCTTGTGAGTATCATCTGGAATGTCTCTCTGAAGCATCCAACAGTAGTCTGCCATCATTGTAATGCTCCATTTTCCCTGGTATCTCCTTTCCACCTCTTTAATGTCTTGGTGGAATCATTCACCTTGTTCCTCACTCACAGCTCCCAAATTTTCAGGAAAGTAGTCAAGGTGGGACTGGAGGAAATGCACTTTCAAACTCATCAGGCAACCTAAAGCTTGAAATGCTTTCAGCATTCGTCCGACGATCTTTTTGTAGTGAGGATCTTTGTTATTGCCTAAATATTTCTGTACGACTTCTTTAAATGCAATCCACCCTTCTTTGTGAGGATCCGTCATGGTATTGACAAACTCTTGATCAACTATCAGCCTTCTAATGTCTGGTCCAACGAACACACCTTCCTTCAATTTTGCCTCCGACATGCCTTCTTTCTTTCTTTCTTTCTTTCTTTCTTTCTTTCTTTCTTTCTTTCTTTCTTTCTTTCTTTCTTTCTTTCTTTCTTTCTTTCTTTCTTTCTTTCTTTCTTTCCTTCCTTCCTTCCTTCCTTCCTTCCTTCCTTCCTTCCTGACCAATGACTACTAGCCATTGCTGGCATTATGCTACCACACAGCCTACGGAACTCAAAGGTGAATGGATTGGTATACCAGCAAACATGAGTGATGGATGGTTTCTTTGTCACTTAAAAAAAATTCCTAAATTGAAAAAAAAAAAAAATTCCTTTGCAAATAATTTTGCAATGCTTTGTACCAGAATCATATGTTTACTGTCATTTTAACTTGGACAAATGATAAAATGTATACTTTGTATCTACAGCACCATTATTTTTATTTTTTTTATAGAAAAGAAAATTACTTTTGCAAGACATTACCACCAAAAAAGTATTGCTTGGCTTTACTGTAAATAAGGATCAATGTGTTACTTTGTCACTTTAGGGGATGATAAAAAAAATATTGCTGATTAAAGAGGCCCATAGCAGAGATGTAAGAACAGTTCTGGTCCATATGGGGTGCACCTGTGTGAGAGAGGAGGTGGTTAAAATGAATTGGACTTTCCTTCTAAAACACAGTGGACTATACCACAGCTCAGCTGGAGGAGGGGGACTCAGGACTGAACCTTTGCTGCCCCTGCCAACACCAAATTTAAAAGCAATTTTCAGCAGTGTTAGAAAAGTAATTTCATCCCGTCTGTCATCACAGCAATATCACACTTCATCTCAGCACGTCTGTAGCATTTCCCTGCATTATGCAACGTTAATGTTCTGTGCCGAATATAATTATATTGTTTACCGAAGGAGTTTTTTTTCCCCCTTTACCTTTAATGAAGAGATAATATACAAATTAAAACGCCTGCCTCTGTTTCCATGGCAATGCGGAGACGTCCTATAACACACAGGCTGGTCCTATTCTTTGGAGAAATCAAAATGTAATTTTTTTTATGAATCTTAAAAATTAGCGAAGCCAGATGTGCTGGTCGGTGTACTTTTCTGTGAATGAAAAAGCCGCGTTCCATCCGAGAATGTCATTCCAGGAGAGTTATGAGGGAGGAAAATCTTTATTAAGGCTGTAAGGAAGCAATTTGATATACAGAGAGATAAACACAATATATCACAACCATTATTAATGACAAAAAAACCTTAAAGGGGATGTCCACGTCAGTAAGGCTGATGCAGAGAATGGGCACGGCAGAAATAACTCTTTTCTTTCTTTCTTTCTCTTTCTTTCGTTCTTTCTTTCGTCCTATCGTTCTTTCTTTCTTTCTTTCGTCCTATCTTTCTTTCTTTCCTTTCTTTCTTTCTTTCTTCCTATCGTTGAGAATGGGTGTGGCAGAACTTTCTTTCTTTTATTTTTTTTTTATCTAGTTTTTTTATCTATCTATCTATCTATCTATCTATCTATCTATCTATCTATCTGTCTATTATCTATCTATCATCTATCTATCTATCTATCTATCTATTATCTATCTATCTATCTATCTATCTATCTATCTATCTATCTATCTATCTATTATCTATCTATCTATCTATCTATCTATCTATCTATCTATCTATCTATCTATCTGTCTATCTGTCCGACTGTCCATCCATCCGTCTATCTATCTCATATCTATCTATCTTTATTCATTCATATAATATTCATCATATCTTCCTTCCTTCCTTCCTCGCAACAGTAACAAGAGAATGGGTGTGGCAGAACTTTCTTTCATTTTTTTTATCTAGTTTTTTTTTTCTATCTATCTATCTATCTATCTATCTATCTATCTATCTATCTATCTATCTTCTATCTATCTATCTATCTATCTATCTATCTATCTATCTATCTATCTTTATTCATTCATATAATATTCATCATATCTTCCTTCCATGCAACAGTAACAAGAGAATGGGTGTGGAAGAACTTTCTTTCTTTCATCCTTTTTTTTCTAGTTTTTTCTTCTATCTATTATCTATCTATCTATCCATCCATTTATCTTTTTTCATATAATATTTATCATATCTTCTTTCTTCCTTCCTTCCTTCCTTCCTTCCTTCCTTCCTTCCTTCCTCACAACAAAAACAAGAGAATGGGGGTGGCAGAACTTTCTTTCTTTCTTTCTTTCTTTCTTTCTTTCTTTCTTTCTTTCTTTCTTTCTTTCTTTCTTTCTTTCTTTCTTTCTTTCTTTCTTTCTTTCATCATTATTTTCTTTCATCCTTATTTTCTTTCATCCTTTTGTTTTTTTTTATCTTGTTTATTTTCTTTTTCTTCTATCTATCTACCTATTTATTTATTTTTCATATAATATTTATTATATCTTCTTTCTTCCATCCACACAACAGTAACAAGAGAATGGGCGTGGCAGAACTTTGTTTCTTTCTTTTGTCCTTTTTTTATCTTGGTTTTTCTTTTTTCAACAATTTACGTTTATTCATAGAAAGCAGAACATATAAACATCAAATAACTACAAAGAAGCTTTGCATATTATGAAGTCATGTAGTACACTGTAACAAATATTGGTATCTGCAAGACTCAGTAATACAATCAAATCAGTGGTCTACATGAGGTATTCACCTATTAAAATGTTTACAAGTTGCAGGTACAAACATCAAATCTGATATATGAAAATGCATGAACAGAAGAATGACAATTTTGTAGAGAAAGAAAGAAAACAGCAGTTGTGAGAACAGATCCATCTTCGCAAGAAGCACCAAGTATCTACCAGCATGACACGCACATCAGAAAGAAAGAGAAAGAAAGAGAAATGCTATCAGCCCATCAGCCCTTTATACGTTTCTGAGAAAGTGAAAGCACACCAACTGGACCGTGATTTGTGAAATCTGGCAACCATGTCATCAGTCATAGGCAGTGTCCTTTCTAATTCCTGAATGACATTAACCTCTCTTATCCAATCTTGGATCGAGGGGGTATGAATGGTCTTCCAATGCCTGGGGATTAAGGACTTAGCCGCATTCAAGAGGTGCCGAACCAAGGATCACTTGTACGATTTCAACAAGCATTCAGGAATATGGAGGAGACAACATTCAGGGGTGAAGGGTAATGAAGTCTCAGTGATAGAGTATATCAACTCGCGAACTTTATCCCAAAATGGTACAAGCTGTGGACATTGCCACCAAATATGTAACAAGGAGCCCTCAGCTGATTCACAGCACCAGCATAAGCCTGACGTCTGGCGGAACCACCTCTTTAACCTTCCTGGATGGTATTCCTGAGTGTAGCTCGGGGTAAAGTTTCAGCACCACAAGCGGTAACCCCCCCGAGCTACACTCGGGAATATACTGCAGCGTTGCTCCGGGATCTCTTCTTCACTTACCTTGTCCTGCGCTCCCGCGATGTCCCCCCTGCAGTGTCCCCGGCCATCCCCTCCGGCCGATGCCGGCATCTGTCTTCCGGGTTCCGTCCCCTGCGACGTCGGGACGTATGGGGGACGGAACTGGCGGGAAATTTAAAAATGTCAAAAAGCGACATTCACTAAATACAGTAAAATCACATAGTATAACATTCCTGTATCAAACCATTTCACATACATTTTGTCCCGAGTGCTTTGTCCGGCGCCCTGCCTGCATTTTTACTGTTCTTTCTGCCTGGAAACTGAGAAACGTCCATGGCGTCCAAAAAGCGTCCCTTTAGGTCAGACGCGGTTTTAGACCGGCTAGAGAACAGCGATAGTAAATCAGAACCACTTGCAGAATTGAGTGATAATGATTGGTGGGGGAAATTCCTCATCAGACACTGAAAACGATTCTGCGACTTTGCTCAGCGATGTGCGAACTTGGCGCTCTATTTCACATTTCAGTGTTTTTGGTTTGATTATATTATTGAATTAAATTTATTATTAAAATATTTTTTATTAAATTATTATTTATGATTTCATGTTTCAAATTTTAACATACCCTGGATGTTTATTAGACTCTTGTTCGGACAGATTTCAGTGAGTTATTCCTAAAAATTACAGGCCTACAATAAAAAAACAACATATTTCCATGCAAAAAAATGTACCGCTTTGAGCACAAAAATATGGACATAATCAGACCGCTAGGGAGGTTAACCTATCCGGTGTTGCGTACTATTAGGTTAACAATTTGTAGAAAGTCTCTTGACTCCTAATACTGATGGAGCATTTGTGAGCAAATATGCAAGCTTTTCTGCTCATCAGAGATCTCTGCCTGAAGGGCTGATTCCAAGCCCGACCGGAAATTGTCGGGGGGGATCAGTATGGTTGTTTTAAAGCCAGAGAGGTGGTTTTGTCAACGGGTTTCCCTTTCAGACAAAGCGTTTCTGGAGTTGTGAGAGGCCTGGAAGAAGCTTCCCTCTATTTATGGTTAGTCAGGTAATTGTGTATTTGAAAATAAGTCCAGTATGGAATAGAAACTTTTCAACACAGCTCCTGGAGCTCTCCTTTGGACTTAAAGCGGAGTTCCACTCAACCTATCAAAAAATAAAAGTCAGCAGCTACAAAAACTGTAGCTGCTGACTTTTAAAAAACAGCCACTTACCTGTCCATCGGTCCCGTGGTGTGTCCCCCGCAGCTCGTTTCCCCGGCCGTCTTCTGTCCCTGGAGTTGGCATCTTCAGTGTGGACACCCGGCTGTGATAGCTTGCAGCTTCACAGCCGGGTACCCACTGCGCATGCGCGAGTAGCGCTGTACTTTGTGAATGGTCTTGCAGTCTTTTGGGACCTGTCACGTGTCCCAAAATACTGCAGGGAGGGAGGGAGGGAGGACACCTTTTGCTTCCGATCACCTAGGCCAGTGGTGGGCAACCTTTTTTTTTCAACTGAGCCAAATCTCGCCAAAACCACGATTGAAATTTATTTTGAGAGCCACATTTTTAAAACTGAAAATACATCCCCCATATAGTAATTCATCCCCCCTATAGTAATACATCCCCCATATAGTAATACATCCCCCATATAGTAATTCATCCCCCATATAGTAATTCATCCCCCATAGTAATTCATCCCCCATATAGTAATTCATCCCCCATAGTAATTCATCCCCCATATAGTAATTCATCCCCCATAGTAATTCATCCCCCATATAGTAATTCATCCCCCATATAGTAATTCATTCCCCATAGTAATTCATCCCCCATATAGTAATTCATCCCCCATAGTAATTAATCCCCCATATAGTAATTCATCCCCCATAGTAATTCATCCCCCATATAGTAATTCATCCCCCATAGTAATTAATCCCCCATATAGTAATTCATCCCCCATAGTAATTCATCCCCCATATAGTAATTCATCCTCCATATAGTAATTCATCCCCCATAGTAATTCATCCCCCCTATAGTAATTCATCCCCCCTATAGTAATTCATCCCCCATATAATAATTCATCCCCCATAGTAATTCATCCCCCTATAGTAATTCATCCCCCATATAGTAATTCATCCCCCCTATAGTAATTCATCCCCCCTATAGTAATTCATCCCCCCTATAGTAATTCATCCCCCATATAGTAATTCATCCCCCCTATAGTATTTCATCCCCCATAGTAATTTATCCCCCATATAGTAATTCATCCCCCATAGTAATTCATCCCCCATATAGTAATTCATCCCCCATAGTAATTCATCCCCCCTATAGTAATTCATTCCCCATATTGTGTCAATTCACTTACCTTTGCTCCGCGCGTTCCTCTCGCCGTGTTCCCACGCCGTTCCGGTCTTCAGGGCGGACTGTGAGAGGAGAGGAGTTCGTCACGCTGCCCCGCCTACATCCTGACAGCCAATGTTTGCCACGCTCCGCGGGCCGGATTAAAAGGTCCGCCGGGTCGTAGTTTGCCCATTGCTGGGCTAGCTGCAGAGTCCTGACTTTTGGGGCGGCCGCCCGAGAGGAGGGAGGGGAGCGGGCGCCCGGCACACAGAAGAGCCGCATTAAAGTGTGTAAAGAGCCGCATGTGGCTCGCGAGCAGCGGATTGCCGACCACTGGCCTAGCAATCGGACCGGAAGTGGGAGCAGATGCCTTTTAAATTTGGGTACCACCTCCCCCCCACTCCCCAAAGGTGCCAATCCTTAATGGGGAGCAGGAGAGCAGTCCTTAAAGTGGAACTTCCCCTTTTGGGTGGAGCTCCTCTTTAACTCCCCCACGTTTGAGACAATGAGTCGCCAACAGAGATAAGCCTGACTCATGCACTGGGATCACTCCAGTCTCCAACCAGGGGGGAAACTCTGGATTATCAGCAGTAGGAGTGAGAGGACCAGGAGAACTAGCAAAGCCCATAAACCTCCCGAGATCATGAAACGCATCCAGTGTTGCACCAATGAAGGGATGAGCTAGCAAACGCTTAGGGAACGTAGACTTAGACAACCATGGTGAGAATCTTAAAGGGGCCGAAGTGTAAGAGCTTTCAAGGGGGACCCAATGTTTGTGTTTGGAATGACAATTCCAGTCTATAATTCTGACAATGTGATTAGCGTAGTAATACTTTTTAAAGTCTGGTAACCCCATACCTCCAGAATGTTTGGTGCACATGATTAGTTGAAATCGAATGTGTGGTTTTTTATTGGCCCACACAAGGGCTCTTTGAGCCTATTGTAATTTCTTGAAAAAGATTGATGGGAGCCTAATTGGGAGAACGTTCATGCAGTATAGTATCCAAAGAAGAATATTCATTTTAATGATAGCTGCCCTGCCAAACCAAGAGAAAGTTTTTGCGTGCCA